>NC_135781.1:13727916-14027916 GCF_028453695.1 Augochlora pura | reverse complement strand
TATACCGTTTTTCAGTAATGTCGTGGTTTATTGTTTAAATAGAGGAAATTATATCGGGTTGCTGCAAAAATAATTTCGGATTTTCGTATATATAGCTTACAAAAATACCGAAATTACTTTCGCAACATTTCAATACAAGACAGTATTGAGAGGAAAATGATTCGGTCTGCAAAAATAAGACAAAAGTTTAGAATCATATTTTTTCATATATAACTCTTTTTCAAAAAATTTGTTTGGAATATAATACAAATTAATTTATTAATCAAAACATGTTCTCCCGGGCTTACGTCAGATACCCGGGGGTATTTACAATAACATCGCATATTACGGTCGCTTAATAAGATAGAAATATAATAAATGAACAAGCAATAATATACACATCAAAATAGCACCATTGGCAAAAAAACAAAGATGAATAAATAAATATAAAGACATGTAAGAATAAATAAATAAATAAAATGGACAAAATTGTTCAAATACACAAATAAATAAATAAATAAAAAACACAAACTACATCTATTGTCCATTTTATACAAATTATGTTGCTTTAGTCGTCAACTGGCGTGTCCGGTCATGGTGTACTAATTCCCCTTTTTGTCATACTATAGACCACGTAAATCTGGAGATTATTCCAATCCATTTCCCTTTAAAAATGAAGCATTAAATGAAAAATGTTGTTCCTTTTTCGTATTCTTTTTATATTTACTTTTAAATGCAAAATAAACTGTCTTCGTTTGCACCACCAGTTGCTGACCACCCGATATATTAAACTAAGTCTCTTGGGATTAACTGTAGTCCAGAGAGTTTCGACCTCTCGAATACAAAGGCTCATGGTAATTGACGTAATTCCGTTCGATTTTATATAATGCCTGAGTTGATAACTACGCTACGATTGTGTAACTTGTTATCTTCGAACGATGAAAAGAAGCTGTCCGCAATAGTCGAGGAGAAGATTGAACGTAGGTTTCCATATACAATGTGTACCAAATGAAGCAGTTGTTAAGTATAACAAAGATATCGATTCCATCTTGTAATTAAATGGGACAAGAGAGAAGATCAACGTTTCAATTTTTCAATCGTTACGAAATGTTTTTAATACAATGGGTTTGTTTCGTAGTAATAAATAACGCTTACTTGTCCCAGTTTTAGTAAAACGTAATGGCAAAGCGCAAAAATGTGCAGCTTTTAACGAAAACAATTCCGTTTGTACTATGTCCATAAGAGGCGATTTAGGTGAAATTTTCGGTTACAAATTGGGTCACAGGAGAAAGGGATGAAAAATTGTTCCCCCACTGCCTGTGTAATTTGTGATAGATGATAGCCACTAAACCGTGGAATAAAGACTGCAGGAAACGGCGAATGCGAGCAAACAATATGCCGTTAACTTTTGTTTTCGTGAAATAGGAAGTTGAGGATGCATTTAACGCGCGGTCGTATTTTGTTTAACGCTAACAGGCGATGGGAAATTTAAAACTCCCACGGACCCGTTAAAATTAATCCCAGCACCGTGACGTATGAACAATTAAACTTTCGAACACGCTTGAAAACTGCACGCAACGAGCAGTGCGAATTAATTAATCGGAACAAACATTCGTGCATACATTTTGCTGTTTAACAATAAACACCCGTCAGCTCCGGCCCGCCGTTTCGAGTATTTAATCGCTCGCACAAAATTACCCGCAGCCTCATCGGCTTTCGTAGATTCAAAATATAACAATTCTGTATTCTAAATAAGCTGTGCAATCAACATACTTTCTTGTAAAATACGTGATTGTCCTCTTTTATATTTGTACGACTAAACGAGTTAGCCATGATTAATTTAATTCGAGAGGAAAATTATTCTTCGCGCCTAGTATCCTATATCTTTAACTATACCGCGGATTTTTATACAAAGTAAAATATAAGAAGGTAAAAGATAATAAACGAAAGATACGGTTAAAGCAAAAGTCAGATAAGCGTGTATTTCTTTATTTAATAACGTTAATACAACGAAAATAATATAACAGCACATTAAAAACATTGGTTTGTATTTCACTTATTCATTTTTACTATAACTGCATCAAGACGGTAGACTATACTAAAATTACGTACACTTGAGTGACATCTGTGTCTATGAAACTGCACAAAACGACAGATTCATAGAAATTGTATAACAAGAAAATAAATGACTATGCATTAGAGGCACAAAAACACGCGAGACTACGTGATCCTAAGAGATCCAATGATTACACTAAATATCGTAGGAAATGCAGCTCTAAGGACGGATCGCATCCGAAGATCAGTATTTTCCCGTAATTCGTTGATTCGATGCCGATCTGGCCGTTTAATCAAACATCCCCGGGAGCCGAGCGATTCCCGATCCGATCCGGTGACTTATTTATCGCATTCCGAATATTCCGTTCACCTCGACCGTTCGTTATCGTCGGTTCCATCGTACGTCACGGATCAAGCTGTACGGCAAGGTTCCGAGCAAACAAACGGGCCCCGTGTTCGCGCATAAAATAGTGTTTTTATGGTTACCGACGACGAACAGCGTTTCGCTGGTCTCGATTAAACAATGGAACCGTTCTCCCCGTGCAACCCACGCCCTCCCCCGCTCTCCACCTCTGCCCCCTCCGTCCCCCTGGTTCCCCCGCGATCCTGGCTGCGCTCGACTGCTGCCGGTGGCAGTGTATAAATCAGGAAGACGACTGTACCCACCAACGACGATGTATAGAATGGGCCGGGAACGCGGAGGTGGAACGACGCGGGATGGGCAACCGAAGGGAGAAAGGGACAGAGAGAATCCGGGCGGGGGTGGGGAGGGGGGGCTAGGGGGCCGACTCGAGGAGAGTTCAGAGGAGGGATTAGGGGGCACACGATCGGTTCCGTTGCATCCGGCGCAACCGAGCAGCCTCGATGCATCGTGAGACGGTTCGTGACTAGAATCACGGCTCCGCGACCTTCCAGTCGCGTTTCGCGCATCCTTTTTTTTCGATTCGCGACAATTTCGAGCCCCACCACAGGATCCTCCGTCCCATCCTCCCACGAGCCAACCTTATTCTTGCCGGCTCTCTCTCAGCCTCTACCAGCTCTCTGTTGACTCACGAAACCACCGGGAGGCACGGATCATTCGATTTACCGCTGGACGTGATTTAACGGGAACGTGGATACGTGTCGCTATATCTGTCCACCGGGGTATAAAAATGTCTTAAGAGTGGACTTGACGTTGTTTGATATTGTTCTGTTATCGGATTGCCCCTTCCTTGCAGCTAGCCCTCGGGGCTTCTTGCCGTAGAACGGCGATCGTTGGGAAAAATGATCGTTTTCGAGGGTCGCAGCGGATGGCTGCGCGTTTCTAGCGACAAAGGGAGGTTCCACTCTTATCTTGTCTCTGCTTTTTTTCTCTTTTTTTTTGCTTGCAAAAGTCTCCCGAAACGAAAGATCAACGTTGAGGAACCTATCCAATCTATAATTTTTGCATCTACTGAATTTTTGCAACTATTGAAAATTTATTTTCTCGAAGCAGTTTTACGTTCACCTTTCGTAAAGACATAAGGAAATGCTGGCCAGAATTCTATGAAGTAATTTTGCTATCCCAAAACAGTAAGTGTGCGAAGTAAAATAGCACATGAAATCAAAATCAGACGGATCAGATTTATTATATCTAGATTTTTATAATCTTCAAAAATTTTGATCGTTTAAAGCTCTTACAGTAGATCGTGGACTATTGGTGATTTTGCATCTGAATTCTTTATTGTCAAGATACGTTCTATACGTTATTGTCTCTTTCTAATGCACTCCGAATGCAAAACGATTTACTGTAAAAACGAATAAAAATCCGTATCACTCTGTTTAATTCGTATAATCAAGCTCCCACTATATGGCAAAACCTCAAACAGCGTAAAATAATATCCTCTGTCTATAATTCAGCTGAGCAAAGTATTCGTATAAAAATCCTAGACCCTAGATCTAAACTCTAACAAACTTTATCTGGTTTGATAGACTTTTATAAAAGCTTGACACCGGAATTGTATCAATATGTAACTGACTTGGCAAGTGCAAAATTCAAGGATGCAGATTCATCGTGAACGATAGCCGCGCCTCGCCGAGGGAAAGCAATTCCGACAGGATTCTGCTGGTCTGTCGTACGGTCCTGTCGTTTCCGGCGGCGCGGTGTGGCAATCCACTTCCGGCCCGACGAAGCTCGTTCCGGTGGGCGATCGCGAAAAAAAGGGAACGTCGTAAATGAGAATCACAGGCGCGACCGCAACCACCTCGGGACCAGCAGCAAATCACAGAAAAGATGACCATTGCTATCGTCGCTGTCGCATCGGCAATAAATGTTGTTCCCAGCGTGTTACGATCCTGATAGAGTTTTAACGGGACGATAAACAGATAGAGCCGTTCTCTATCTGTGATTTCGCAGGGGCTGAGAATCGATCAGAACAACTATTCCCGCGTCCCGAATTTGTTCTGCTCGATTAATGCGCGCGTACGACCTCGCGTTGTTCCGTATCGCGGTCGCGCAGCTGATAATTATGTGATTTATTCGCCTCGTGTCGTCTCGCTCTATCCTGGAATTAAAGTCTATCCTTCTTCTCGCTGTGGTATACCGTATTTTTGCTGCACTTGATAGCTTTCTATAGCTAGGAAGGTCAAATGCATTGGCTAAAGTCCCATTAAGAAAAACATTAAAAATTACACATTTCGTTATCTGTCCTTCATTTTTTGTCCTTTTCTACGTTCAGAGAGGATCTGAGACACTTCTCTCGAGAAATTTTAGCCTCGAGCTATCTTAGAACATGCTGCTAGCACGACCGAGACTGGCACGCAAATGTACTTCCAGCTTAATACTAACTTATAGAAAAATATATAAGTATATACGCATCTAACCGCGTAAAATAATGTCGCATAAATCAATTCCGCGTATAAAAAGATCCGAGTAAATTGAAGTGACTTTGTCGTGTGAAACAAATACTGGCGTAAAAGTGTGCCACATAAATTGATAAATATTTATTTTCGTCACAGATGGAATTTAACGCGGCACATGCGCAAGTACTTGTTTTCTAGGTTGCCTGATCTGTTAAATTATAAACAAGAAGAAAATGCGGCGTTATATAATGCTTCATTATTTGTTTCAATTTCAATGTTTGTCTATGAGAAGTACGTCTGCTATTTTAAAAACGACTGTCACCGTTCTCCATCCTTCTGTACGGATTATAATATCGAGCAGACATATTCGATCTAAATTACCGTATCATCGCGTTAGGAAAACTGTGAGTTGGTCAAGTTTATCTTCACCGGCGACCGTAGAGGATCGCCGTTGCATGGTCCGAAAGGACGCGTTTCTTTATTCTCCGTCAAGCGATTTATAAACGTAGCTCCGATAAATCCTGGCGCGACAATAAAGCACAGTCTCTGCGTACGCCATTTCACATCGTAGTATCGTAAAGGGGCGTCTCACCTGCACAACCTTCTCATGGACACTGGTGATTCGTTGCACTCGACACTCTCGTAAAAGAAGGAGAAGAGTAGTTAAGAGACGAGCCACGAAGTTCGCGGGACTTAGCTTCTTTATTATTGTCCGGTGCGCGGCCAGTAGGAAAGAACTTTTGAAGGAGGTTTACAGCCGGGCGAACCAGTCGGAAAATTTCCCTAAGCAGTAAAACGCCCGTTCCGCTTGATTCGACGCTATACGGGAACGCTCCCTTTGCCTGTATTTATTTAACATTCCAGGGAAATAAGAACGGGGTCGAATATGTGGTTTGAACCGCCGCGACGGCTTTGCCTACTGGGAGCCGGTTTTAATATTCCCGGCGTCGCGGCGCATCCAGACGAGAAATATTTTTCTGTCGGTAAATCGGGAGGAGAGGAGAAACAATCTGCGCACAGCAGGCGCTTTGATCGCGATTCGCGGATAAATGTTTGGCGAGATTAAAGACTTTCGTAATCGCGACTTTTTTATTTTCAGTTCCGCACTTCGCGTCGACGTGTGCGAATGTCTTTGATTTCGTTGCTCTTTTGTTTCTCTCTCTTGGTGTGAAGGCGAAAGTAGAACCAGGGTTTATTAGCCTAATATTTTATTTATTATTGTCAATTAGCCATTAGAATATCTACATTCTATAAGCTAATATGCTCAAATGGGCCCACAAGTTAGACTCCCTTAGCGTCATGTTGAGGACAATTACACTCAGGAATACTCCTAAACCTAATTGAGGTCTGATAATCAGTCTTTTTAATCTTCTTTTAATGTGTTGGTGAAATAATACCTGAGTGGGCCAGTTGAAATGACAGCTGAGAGTTATTAAATATGTGCTACGGAGTATCTGTTAAAGCACAAAGAATTTTTGACTAGGTTCTTTGCGTAACATTTAGGTTAGACTTGGAAGTGAATCCTCACAACTTTATTCTATATGTCTGAACCATAAGATTTATCGATCCGCATACGATAAAGGTGAGTTACATAGAGTCATTTGTAAATATGATCACTGAAATGTTGATCTTTATATTTACGTCATACATACCATCACTGTTTTATGTTTCACCTACTCATGTTTGCCATAAATACGTAAAATCTACGATATATTATACATAGTAGTCATCACAAATTACTTTATTTTCAATCGTCGAATTAAAAATATTGTTGTAAGGGAATTCTTGTATATTGAATCTATTAGTCTTGTATAATTATATTCCTGTACAACTTTAAACTCGTTGAAGATATCACTGCAGCAAATAACATTGTATTTTTCCTGTCTACTTAATTCGACTTATTAAAAAGTCTCGCAGTATTGTATCAACAGGATATTTTCAAGCAAAGCGTGTACGTTTTTCTGAGCGCTAAAAAGATTGTCTTCTCTGGTCTTCTCATTGGCCAACATCGATCGAGACGCAAGCACGCGCGCGGGCCGCACCACGAAGGATGTTATTTAGCGAATAGAGACGTGCATTTCACGGCGCCTAGGACTAATCAAATCTTAATAGAGGCGCTAATGAGAGGGCATTCGACCGGCGGCGGGCGATGAAGAGGTGTAGGGATCGCGCGGGGTCCGAGAGGGAAGGGTCGAGGGCTGGTCATCCCACTCGAATTATCCTCTGCGGTTTCGTGCCGGTGCATACCGACGGATGTTCGTCTCACGTTCCCCTTGCCTTGGCGAAATAACAATTATTATTATTCGAGGATCGCGACTTTTGCAATATTATCGTAGCCACTTCGCAAGAGACAGAGAAGATAGCGAAGACGCTCCGCCGGCGTAGAATGTTCATAATTATGAGCACGTGACTCGTTTAATTTCCTGCCTGAACTCACCGCTGCACCTAGACCGACCAATTTCCTCCTTCGACCGGGAGACCGACGACGCCGATCGACGCCCGTGAACGATACTCTTTCTCTCGTCCGCCCGCCCGTGTCCCCGTTCTGCTTCGTTTTTCTGGGCTGAAACTGTCGATCCGAAAAAAAGACCGCACCGACGATAAAAGTCCCTCCCGATATTGGATGAACGTCGCGGAGTGTAAGTTAATTAATTTTTACGAAACTCCTGATGCACGGCACTTCCTGCGAATCTACGCGCAACGCGTCTCGTCGCGTCGCAAGGCGTTTAAGATGCGCTCGAGACCTGTACTTCAAAATTTTGGCATTATTAAAATACATATTGTCATTATCTAATACCTTCCCTTCATTTCTTTTCATACTGTTTTCAAGGCATATCACTGGACTGCGGATTTGAGGCATTTATAATTTATATTGTTAATATAATTAATAAACATACATTATTAATTTTCAACATTAGGATTATTCAAACAAAAAATATATTTTCAACTAACCAATATTTTTTAAAATTAATTTAGACAATTTTTATTTTGCACAGGGATCCGCAGTTTATAGATCGTAGTTGAGGGTCAAGCAAAATAAATGATCATACATTGGACTGCTAAAATAAAAGGATATCTTAGAATTTCTTAGTTGCTCTACTCTATATGTTTTCGCATTAAATATTCACGTTTAATGTTTAGTATTGATGTATTCCTGTCTATTGTTTAGGACACGTTCTATTTTCGCTTTGCTCGTCGTGTTCCTACAGTTCGCATCCGATGATTTCGTTGGAATATTAACTCCGAGTAATTGCGATCCGAAGGTTCGTAATTTGGGATGGCGACCGTTTCCCACGGATTCGTTATTTTAAGACAGCTATATGCGGAATTGATATTGTGTCAGTAAATCGAGAAGCTAACGGAGTAGAATGATGGGAGTTAAAGATACCGGAGGGCAGTTCGGATCGTGATAATCCATTTGCGCAGCGATACTCTCGTCCCGCGGTGGGAAACCGTTCGAATCCGATTTGCAGGGTGTCGGATCGGCGCGGCGTTTGTTTGCGAACTTAGAAAATTCGAAATTGATTTTTTATCGGATCAGATTTGTTTCATGCCGAGTATTTTCGAAGCATAAAACGAGGATAAACGTATGAAAGGGTGAAACAGCAAACAATGGACGGAGAAACGGGACGGTTCTCGGTCAAACTTTTCGGAATTGCGGCTCGTCGATAAAATCTGTTTGCCGTGCTGGATTAGAATCGCGAACTAAATCCGTGGACGCTTTATCTCCTTTCGATCGGGACAGGTTGTAAATTTTATATTTTCACTGAGATGATACTGTAATAATCCGTGCTCGTAAGAGAACGTTACAGCCGATCGAGTTACGACCTCATATATGTATCGGATACTGTTGGGATACGGCACGTCCAGAACCAGAATCAAGAACCAGTCTTGAATCCTCCTCCGCGGGAGGTAGGCATCGAGTGACCTTTGACCTGGGAACCGGGGCATCGGCTGCTTTCTCACGTAACGGTTACGACACAGCCCCTCGACTACAACAAGAAAAGCCGATGTCGATTTTAAGATACATTACCGATGCCCTTAGTGTCTGAGAAGTAAATGTCGAACGGGCTCGTCCCAAAAAATCCGCCCCATTAAATCGAAAAAAGAGGAGGGCGCTGCTTGCGAGACACGGACACGTACAAGAGCCTCTCATTAGGGATGCTTCTTCTGCCGCTGCTGCTTGTTAATATTTCACTGTGCACCCACTAGAAAGAATCACTAATCAGTCTCGCGGACCGATTAAAAACGCTGTCGTGTTTTTCATATTTTGCGATAGACTGTTGCGGAGATTTGTGTTTAGTGCTTTCTGTGTGTGTCAGATGCAAGTGTTGTTGGTAATTCTCGTGATCAAATGGTGTGTGTAACTAACTATTGCTTGTATCAGATTAGATACGACTAACTGAAATTGAACGAAATTGAAAGAAATGGCCGTTCATAGTAGAAATATATTTGTCATTGATAAAGTCCTTAAATGTGCACTCTGCTTCTAGAAAATTTACAAGTACCTTTACTATTCATTTCACACGAATGGACAGTCAAGAACAAAATAACAACTCGCTAGCAATCCCCAACTAATTGATGGATCAGACTACTAAATATGTATTAATTTCTTTGTTTACAACGAGGATGCAGTATTTTCAGTTTTTTTTTCCTGCATATATGAATGCACTATGGATTGTACAATGTTGTATATGGTTGGCTCATTCTTTTCTATGTCTTTCAGTTGCGAATAAAATAATCGACAACAAGAGTAAGTGTACGAAAATATATAATATAATACAGCTTATACAATATGTTATATACTTTGTCAGAATGTGGACAAAATGAAACTTTTAGTGAAGAGCAAAATTGAGTGAATACTTTTGTAATGGTATACCTTTTTTAAAACTGGTCTAAATGACTGCAATTTTTCTGATAAAATAGAAATACAACCTTCTGGTTCATATTACATTATCTCTGTTATTCAACAGGTATCCGGTATTACGTATGGGCAGAACCGGATATTTTAATATTTTCAGAAACATTTGTTTACTTGCTAGCCGAATAAGTCTTTTGTATAAAAGTTTTTTTTTATATAAAAACTATTTTCCAATTTTGTAAGGTCTAATTAGGGTATTCAATACTGTTAAAAGTTTTTCACTATGTGACTTTCTTTTTAACAGGAAATAAAGATTACTATGTCTGTTCTGCCTCTCATTGCCCTATATGTATACCATATACAATCATCACAGTTCATACAGTAAAAATCATTCTTCTCCCATTTCTGAAAGCATCTACATCATTTCCTCAACTCTTGAACGCCACACACTATATTCATTATTCCTTCAACCTCTAAATAGCGTACACCATTCTCGTTTCATTTCTTAAATAGTGAAGATCAATTCTTCCTCTATCATTGAGATAATGAATACCACACAGTCGCCTAAAATAAGATGTATAGTGTACTTCGTATTGTATTCAATGTCATTCCTTCACCAACATCAACTTACAATCATCGAATAATATTTCAATTAATCGCACCCGAAATGACGTGTATTTCAACAGCTCAACACACACATTTTTCCGATGAAAAAGAAGCTATAAGAATTGTGAATGTAATTTTTCCTATTACATTCTGATCTATTGCTTTTTCTAGACTGATAACAGTTTCTACTTCACAGCTTCTTACGCCTCAGCTTTATCGTAACAATTCTAACTAAAAATGCTGGTATTTACAACGCCAGCAAGGGTATTATTGACGACTGTAGGTCCCAATTACGAGCAGCAGACAACCGCACCAGGTCGCATCGAGCGCCGCCAGGAAGGGTAGCTGGGGTGGTAGCCGGTTCCCCGGTAATCACGATCGAAAATTCCCTTCGTCCGCCCCTAAATCTCAGCGTTTCCGCTCGGAGCGAAAGCCCGTCGACAAACAAAATTTCGCCACATATCTTTCCGCCGGCACGATTCACGCGGCGGCGGGACGCGGGCCGACACGTCTGCCTTATTTTTCCCGACAGCGTTGAATAAATCAAGAAGCCGAACGGCGGTGCCGGGCGATCCGCGGCTCGGCTCGGCGCGGTTCGAACAATTTCAGTCGGTTCGGTTGGCAAAGAAAGATCGCGAGACAGAGTCAAAGTCGCGCGCATAGAAACGTCGCGTCGGGGCGAGGAGGGTCGGCGCGGAACGGCGCGGAACGGCGCGGAGCGGCCAAGTTGGACGTGCACGACCACGTCGCATGATCGCTGAATTATCGCCCGTGGATGTACCATAAATATGTATGCGCGAGCAGTATTCCGGATTGTGGAATGCACCGAGAGCGTGCAACGTTGCTACCGTGCGGCTTGCCCCCCCCCCCCCCGGCCCCTCTTCCCGGCCCCTTCTCCTCCGACTCCACGTTATCCTCTTTTCGCCGGCGTATCCACCTTTTCGTGTCTCGGCCAGGCTTCCTCCCGTGCACACGTGTATCGTTCCGTCTGCCGTCCAAACTGTTCGTACCCGCGCACGCGTGTCTACGTCTAGTTAGTCACTCACTTTTCCCGGCTGCTTCCTAGCTTTTAAGCGGAAAGTCGTGGATACCGGAGCCCAAGCTGCTGCAGGGCGGTAGGTGGTCTGCTTGCGGCCACGGGATCGGCCACCGAGGTGGCCCAGGGGTAGGACACGCCGCTTTCGTGTTTTCATCCGCGTTCTACCCGCCTGAATTATGCGTCCGTACACCGACCCTGGACGAAGCCTCCGATACACACTCGGTGGGACAAATGTCTTGGATGGTTTCGCATACTCTGACCTTTACACTGCGATAAGTGTTATAGACGTGGACGCAAGACGTCCTTCGCACGCTGATCAGCTGTGACGTGTTAGGTCATGCGTAAAATTGATTGACTGCTTTCACTACCATTTATTTCACAGCTACATTGATTAGTCGTAATTTATTATATGCAAACCTTTATTTCCATGCTTAAATAGTGGTGGGAGATGGGTAGAATTTTACTTCGACTTGAAAGTTGCGAATAATATACATATCTAGTATATCATGTTCCAAATCTCCGTAACGAATCTGAGACGATGTTATAGGACAAAGGGTTAACACTGATCCTATTACACATGTCGAAAGAACCGGTTTCATGTCTTCTTGTTTGAAAGTTGCTATTCTACTCTCTATTCTACTCTTGTAAATTTCTTAACCGAAGCATACATTACAAGATAAATGTCGACAGGTGTAGACCGATATATTTTTCTTATTGTTGTAAAATTACACACGTTAGTTACCGTTAGGGCTGGGTAGGTTTAATATTAAAATAAAGACTAGCTTTAGTGACCTTTTCCTAGCAAGATTTCAACTGAAATATGCGACATTTATAAACATGAATAGCTTGAGTTCTATGCTAATGCAATTTCTAATGCGTTGAAAGTGAAGGTTACTCCTGGCTCATGCAGGATCTAGTTGCCGTGCATACATTTTCAATTTCAGAAACTGTGGAAGAAGGAAATACAAATGGAAAGGTAGTGATTGCGAGAGACTGAGGTTTAAATAATAGAGCCTCGTCTGTTATCTTCACTCAACCATGTTCCCAAGTTCGATAGGGAAAGGCTGATGTTACAGATTATGAGAATGCATTCCTATAAACTCACAACGTTGAACTTGCAAATAATAGAGACCCACCTGTAAGCTGAGATGATCGACGCTGATCACGAATCAACTGTTCAGTGTTGCGCCAGTTAAGAGACACCCAGTATGTACATTCTCCTCCAAAAGTATCAGGACACTTCCAGAAGATTAAATACATTTCAGAAACCGATAGGGAATTATTATAATCTTTTAAATTTCTTTAAATTACTTCAGTAAATATATTAAATTATAATAAAAATAATGTCAATTTTAAGAAAAAAAATTAATATTCCTTTCCGATAATATATATGGACCAAATTTTGTAATTACTTCCACGTACTACAAAAATGTAAATCTAAATATAAGAAATGAATTCAATACAAATTTTCAACGAACGGAATGCAACAAATGACTAAATTAATTGCATTAGTGACAAACGCTTAAATCGAAATACATACTTTCGACGATAAGATGCTATACAATTCAATGCTAAACGTGAAACATTATCCAAATTCAATGAAAAATTACAATTTATACTAAATCGGCAGGTGTCCTAATACTTTTGGAGAGGGGTGTACATCCCTTTCTTCGACCAGTTTCCTTCTTGCACTTACACTCGCGGACGGATTCGTGTCTCATTCGTGCTTTCCCTTTGCGCACCTCCTTTTCCATATTTCTCTCTGTTCTCCTGAAGAGATTCTTTCTTCCCGAGTGTGCCTCCTGCCCCCCCCCCCCCCCCCTTCCTTACCCACCCTCTCGTACTCTCACACGATGTATTCCTACCTCGGTTCGTTCTTGTTCCTTTTGCCAGCCTCTGTCTCCTTTATTCTCTCCATCGTGCTCGCAGTGATTAATCTCGCCGGGGGCATTCCCGAAGGATACTTAGCCCTGATCTACGAGCCGGGCACCCTATATCGGCCGCGGTTTCTCTCCTCGCCGAGCCCCCTGGACCCCTCCGGACCATGGCTTTTCCACCGGCAAAAGAAAAGACGACGGTGGCCGGCCACGAAGACACGGATTTTTCGAACGGGTCTCGATTAGATTTCGTCGCCGTGAAACACGATCCCGCGAAACGCGATCCTACAGTCGCCTTTAATTCCGATTCGGCGGAGGCTTTATCGTGATCACCGCGACTCTCGTCATTTATAAAATCGCAGGCTGTAAATTTAAACAGCGATACAGGCGTCGTTCTCTCTCTCTCTCTCTCTCTCTCTCTCTCTCTCACTCGCTCCCTCTCTCTTCTTCTTCTCTCGACGCCGTCCCTTCCTTTTTTCTTTCTTTTTTCTCCGGTGCCCCGCTACAGATGCAGTCCCCGATGTATACAGTTACTTCCATTCAGTTTTATCGATTCATGCCGCGTCAGCCATCGAGTTTGTGCAGCCGGCAGCCATTTCAAATATTAGGCTTACCGGAGAAAGAAGCCGACGGCCTGAATAGCTCAATTGGCGGAGCAGCCTTCCGGCAAACGGAAAATTTCGGTTCAGGCTCGGCTTGTTACCCGAAAGGAAATTTTGTAGATAGAAAGTAGATTGCGCCCGCGATAGCCGCCATTTTCTGCGACCTGTCTCCCTTAAGCTCTCCTTTCTCTAGCGAGGTACCAAGGCTCCTTCTGGTACCTATTCTAAGATCTTAGAACGTGCTTTCGTGCCGTTCCGATGGGCCTTTGATATATTCTCAGTCTTCTAACCACTTTGTGATCCATAAAATTCGCATGGAAACTCAATAGATTGCGACACTTGAGCTTGCGTAAAATTATGTCGCACGCAGTAAGAAAGTTTCAGCAATACTGTTCGGTGGCGCCACCCTTAAACCCTCGATTCACTTTCTTCGACGCTGCGCGCTAGCTCAAAATGCCGTGTGCTAGATATGTACGAGTTTGCACCGTTCTTCTTACCTCTTACAATACTTTTAGTATTTTTATTTTGCAATACTTTTAATATTAATTAATTAGTATTGGAACGTGCAAAGGTGTGACTACTACAATTGTTTACTTTCGAAATCCTTGTCTCTCTCAGATTCAATAGTAACATCACACACAATACTTTTCAATTTTCAAATTTGTTTAGTCTTCCAAGTATTGCAATATTGCACTAATGCCTAGTCATTGTAAACTCTTAACACTGTTTTGGTTTTGCTGGTATGGCAAATGGATAAGATTACCTATATCTTAGCTGAAGTTACAAACAAGGTGGTCCATGCAATTTGTGCACCTCCTGCAAATTCTAAAATATGCATCGGGCAACAAATATTTTGTATTTATAGTACAAAAGTTGCGTGATTGAAAAATGCATAGTACATAGTATACTTATTTTTTATAGGTAGAGCCGTTCCAGAGATATGAAGGTCAATTTTTTTTCTTCATATACATGAGTGTTACTAAGTCTATCATATATTTGACGTATATTTTTATGATCATGTTTATGGTATAAGTAAACAGTTAAATGCAGTACATATTTATATCTATGTTATACGTAGACAGATGAATACTGTGTATTAATATATTAATAATATTATACATATACGTAATGTTCAAATAGTTTAGTATATTGTCCAGCAAATTTCAACTCCCTCTTCATTTCTTAATGTTCGACAGACGCAGTAAAAAACGAATTTCTTTTATACTAAATCGATTTCCAAAAGCCTATTCTATCAAGATCCTCCTGTCGAAGTAGACTAGCATGTCTGATCATCGCTTGCCAATACCACTGGCTGCAAAATCGTTCCTTTGAACAAACATTCGAAGTTGATTATCTGGGAAACCAAACTTCGCAGGAGAGCATCTTAGTTCACGTTTTCGATTTGTTTCTTCAAGTAAAACCGCTCGCTCGCGAAATTCTCGTCCGTAACTACTTGGCGTTGCATTCAAAGCGAATGTTATCCAATGATCTTTCAATTTCGATCGTTCCAGCGGCTTGCCGATCATCCGGGGCGAATCAACAAGGGCTCGATAAACCGTTTCCGCAGATAAGCCCGTGGAAACGTTAGAATCAGCTCCGGTTACGAACACTTTCGAGCTCTTAAATCCGTAACGCGCGCCGTCCGGATGATATATGCGATACCACCTCCGAGAACGGCACATAAATTTCCGGTGTCATATTCTTTAATAAAACGCGGCCCGCGCCTCTGGTTTGCAATAATAAAACCGTACTCTACGCTTGTCTCTATATCCCGGGGCACGAAGCGCGTTATCGCGCCCGCTGCATTGTGATCATCCGCGACGTTGACGTTATCGTCATTCCGCTGACAATTTATCTGAATGAGCTTGTTAAGGCGTGAAATTGAACATCGATAGAATTGTAAGATACCGCCGGATCCTCCGCTCATTAATATTCACGGATATTGTTAGGTCCTAACGCGACGGATCGATAGAAAAACCGGTCACCGTGGCTAACTCGCGCCAGCCACGGCTCGAGCGAACGTTCAATTTTCTCGTTTACTTAATTCCGTCGCGATGCAATTATGGTCGGGACGTTCTCGAGTGTATCTAACGTAGAAATTGCTTTCGTTGCATCTTCGCGAGGAAAGTAGACCTGTGCGAGTTGTAGTCTCAAGAGTAGACGCGATTGTTTCTAAGTTTGCATCTTCTCGGGAACTACCGAAGCACCGAAAGCAACGAACTATTTGTCACGAACACCTAATACTACGTTAGCCGTTTGGACCTATTCGCGTAACGTAATGAAGATAAACGATGATTCTACTTTTAGAATCGACACGGTTGCTTAAACGTTCGAGTTGTTTTACCAAATTAGACTGCGGTGGCATTAACCCCAGAGAAACAGACGTATATAGGACTACACGATGTTAAAAATGTTATTGATATATTAGCTACGTCTTCTCAATACTTTGATGCTATGAAATTACCTCCAGTCATCGGTACACTGTGGATGCTCTGCAAGAAATAGAAGTTATATAAAAACATGATTTCTTTTCTTAAGAATTTTAATTTCTAGATACATTTTTAGCGACAGGTCTTCAATCTCATATTAATTGAAATTAGAACTGGTTCTTCTGAATATTGTAGTAAAAACATTACTTTCTCGAAAACGATCGTCCTTTTTATAGATTATTTCGCACTCGAAGAGAATGCAGTCCGAGCAACAAATGCAAGTAAGCCGGTCATAAATAAGGGTGAACTCTTCGCGTTTACTTAGAGGATACTTTATTCGTCGACGATCGCAAGTTCGGTAGCTGCCTCTCTCTTTCTCTCTTCTCTCTCTTTCTCTCTCTCTCTTTCTCTCTCTCTCTCTCTCTCTCTCTCTCTCCACCTGGTCTATAAATACGCGGATAAACCATCGCCTGGCTGTCACGCTGTTATATAGGTGGAAACGCTTTCGGACACCAGGCTCTTTGAACTATCCCCCAATCAGTTCAGCCCACGAGGAGCAGTGCACTCCTGTTGCAACATTTATTGCATCTACTCAGTTCTCTCATTAGACACGGTGCCGTCTTGTTCTGTGATCCCTTAGATCTAACCGCATCGTGCCGCGCACCTCTCACGTCACAAATCAACCGCCTTTATTGCAAACGCATCTATAAACTCGATTGGTCTAGTTTCGACTCTTGCCACCACTTCTGCCGGATTCAATTAGAAACAGAATGAATTTCAAGCTGATATTTCATGGCAACCGTATCTTGTGATCTTGGAAGTAAATACTTTCATTTTATCATTCATTGTTAATATTTCTTCGAACTGTCCTCTTCTTGATTGTTCGCATTACCTTACCGGGATTGTGAAAATATCTGTCTTCCAAAAGCTTCGTTAGAAACCATTCTTTACATTGTATTGTGACGTAAATACATGTATTCTTCTGTAAAACTTTGTTATCCTTTGCTTTCGAGACACACTTAGATACCAGGATCGAGTCGAGCTAGCAGCATGCTCCAAGGTCGTTCAAGGTCGAAATTTTTCGGAAGTCCAGTGTGTTAGACCTTTCCTGAACATAGAAAAGGGTAATAAATAAACAATAGTCAAATAAAGTCAAACTCAATATAGTTTTAACAATATTACGTTGATTTTATTGAATAATATTAAAATAATATTAATATTAACGTAAATATTTTAGGAAACCAGTGAAACGTCATTCTAGACGAAATTTTTATGTCTTTAGTTTAGTTTATGAAATAAAAGTTAAATAAATACTTATTATAATCATATAGCTGTATCATACTTAATAAATTATGCTTACGACCTGAAATTAATAATAGAACAGGTGTAAGACATTATTGTTTAAAATGGGCCAGTCATTTCCGACACCGGTTTTCTATTATAATAAAATTAAAATTTATGTAAAAAGAATATTTATGTTTTTCGTAAAAATCAATGACATCTGTCCTTATTTGTGAAATTGTTCTGCGCCCTTGGAAGCGTGAATTTCAAAAGCGTGGACATAAAAACATAAGTACTTTTATGCTGACCAGAAAACGAGGAAAGAACTAAAAGCTCTTCCTCGGGGCTGCGTAATGGGTCCAAATATTTGAGCTTAGTCAGAAGTGGTAGAGAGACGTTAACTCGACGGATAATCTCGGTTAGCCGCACTACGATTGAGCCCTCTTTGGCCATCGAAAAAATCCGCATAATCGGTGAGCGGATCGCGGGAAGAATCACTGTCTGGTCGAGCGAGCACCGCAAAATTCCCAGTGTAACCGCGTCGACGAAATAAAAGAGTAAAACCGTGACCTGCAGGGATTCTGTCGGTGGCGGGGAAAGGGGATGTCCAACGAAATCCCATAAAAAATCGTTCTCCCCCCGCCGACGACCCGTTTCATGAACAAGGGTTTACCTCTGCGACGATATCGCCGGCACGGCCGCGGGATTTTGTCAAGTTTCGCTGTCACGTTAACCGTCCGTGACGTACAGCTGGATTGCCGATGATAAACAGCCGATGGACAAATCATCGAGATATACGTTCGTGGCCACGTAGCCGAATTCGCAACGCGATTCCGTGATTTACATGTAGTGACGGTAAGCGATCGGCCTATCCTCTGCCGACTATCAATTGAGACCGGCGGTCGTGGTCGCCTCTCTCCCCACCTATCCCCGCGGCGCCTACACGTTTACTACGACAAGCACACTCTCGATCCCTCAACCGTGATTCGTGTAAACGTTGTAATACTTGTCGTACCAGAAACCCATTTATCGCTGTCCTCTCGTTGCGCGCACGCAAATCACGCTTTGTCACGTCGATGGCCGCGCAGCTTTCTACGTGTCCGTACCCTTTCATCGTTGATACCCGGCGTCATTACTATCGCCGCGCAGGTTGTCAGAGAGAAGCCTCGTCGGAAATCCAGTTACTTGATTACCAAGATCATTGCACGGCCCATCGAACGTGCCTTCGTTCAATGCCGCTCTTTTTATCCATTGCGAAATCATGCGTACTCGCGCTCGTCTAATCATGCTCCCTGCCGGTTCGATCTTTCAACTAAAATGCACGGCCGTGCTCCGGCGTACCTTTCTGCCGTAAAAACGTGGATTAACGTGGCATTATTATTGGAAACTCCATGGCTTTCGAAGTGCACGTAAAAAGGGTTGTTAATTCGTCGCTTCGATTACGTATCAGTAAACTTTAACTCTACCGGATGATCCTTGATAACGAACTCGATAAAAGTTCGTTCGTGTAATGCGGTAAGATGTGAATTCAATATTTCCGTATTTGATTTCCGAGCGAATGCAACGGACACGGTTGTCAGTCTTTGATGACGCAACGTCGAGCGTGATCTCGCGGAACTTCCAGCGAGTTCGCAGGTGCGAAAGTAATCAAATTCTTGGGCGTATGATTACGAGCACGTAAACTCGTGTCCCGAATCTGTGGGGCCATTTAAGGTTTTCGGGGCAGTAATTAATTTAGATGCGGCGGCGGTGAAAACGTCGAAGGATAATCTTCGCGTTCAAAGAACGAGCTATCAATTTATTAACGCGATTCGCGGAGGACTGGCATTTTTTCATTCCATCCGCGATGCCATCTCGTAATTAAATTTCGGTTTTCGCGCCGCGCCTGTAACCTGGATGTGAAACGAACCTCGAAATTCCCCGCGAATCCCCTGTTGCTAGCAGAAGCTTGATATCGGCGTGTTGCAGCCGGCACGGTATTAAAATCACGTTAACGTTTACACGGTTTTTGAGCACCCGCGGACGTTACGAGCACCTTCTCTCTTTCTCTCGCCCCGGATACGGGCCCGCCGCCGCCGCCGCCGCTTTGAAGCGACGAATGATTAACGTGTAGAAATTATTGACGATGATTGATCGCAATTTACAGTTTCTGCTGGCATTTTTACGGTGACGTCAGCGGGCACGGCCCGGCGCGGCCCGGCACGGCCCGGCGATCGACCCACCGCAAATCATTAGCCGCTGTTACGCGTGCAATTTGCACGAACGCACTCTACGCGAGCGTATCGCGACAGAAAGCTATTTGCGCGCCTCTAATGGCGGCCTGCGGCAAATTAATTGTCACACGGCTGTCGAACGTTCCGCTGCGCTCGCCCTCCGCCACCTTCACCCCTCTTGTAAAATCGAACCGATACTGTTCGGGATTGTGGGAAAGTTTGCCGAAGAATAGCTGCGCTCGCACGCGGCTGCAGTTGAGTCGGCGTTTTACGTTGCAAATTAAATAATTTGCTCGCGCACTTTCTAGCGAGTCTCTGTCGACTAAACAACAGATTGCTGTTAAAATTGATCGTTCTTTTGCGTTCGTTCGTGTTATCGAAATTAGTTCGGGTAGAGCGAGGCTGTTATAAATACTATCTGAAATTAGGTTTAACATGGAATAGTTATTAAATCTTGCACGGAACCGCACGGATTCGAGGTTCCAAGTAGCTTAGCACTGATGAGAGAACTGGTCTAGAGTCCAGGTGTTCTCTTATTGAAGGCTGCAGGCAGCCCTCTGATGGCGAGAGGGGACTATTGACAGTCCGGAGCAGCTGTAAACTATGATAATATGTGATTATATGGTGAAATGACCAACCCGATAATACTATAGAACCTGCAACTACTCGTTAACCTCAAATTGGTCATAATTATTAAGAAACAGCAGTATTCATATTTATATTTGGTATTGATTACTGATTTTATATTTTGTGGGTATTCGGTTCCGTTTGACGGCAAAAACGCTGCTGTCGACGACGCTTAAACGAATAACGAAGTAATTAGGGAAGCAGTTTTAGCTCGATTACGGTGTTTCTCTTAGCTAAGACATGAAATCGATTAACCGATAATTGGGGTAAAAATACGGGAGACAAATTAGTCGGTTCAACTGTGTCCGATCAACCTAATTACTCTCTAAACTAACTGCATACTGTTTAACTTCTAATACCGATTGAACTGACTCGGTTACCTGATTGCTTCTAAAACTGATTATCTCTCCAGCGAAAGCTTGATTGCTTTCGGCCTGTCTGACCAACTGACCAGTGACAATTGATTTCTGAATGCCTCTATAATCAGGATCGTATGGATCGAGTATTTAGACACTAACAAACTATCGTTACGATTTGCGAATAACTATGCTATCTCGCATTAGCTTTCTGTTATAAGTTCACTGGAATTCATATATCAATTATACCAATTATCAAAACGTTTGAATTTCGTTCAAACAACTTTGTTTTGAGGGAATCGCTTTATTTGATAACAAAGATACAAAGTGTTCAATTAACCCCTTGATATATTTTGATAAGTCTATAATTTGTTAAGAGTATGAATACTATTCCGTTCTTCTTAATCGAAATAAAATTCAGTAAACGTAGATACACGATAAATATAAATTGTCTTTTCTTTTCTTAAGAATGATTACAATCGAAAAGTTATTATTGTTGAGGGGTTGTGTGGAATAAAACTCTCGCGTAGTATAAAAACCAGTGCAAATAATTATATTTAAAGGTTGATAGGAAGGTACGGTGGAAGAACTATAATTATACCGACAGGCGCACGATGCGAATACTACGGACTGTACAGAAGAACTAGTAAGCTAGGCGACAGTACGCATTTTTGTGCCTAGCATACTTACAGGTATACCTCTGAACCCTCATAAAAGTTCGGTATCTTGGATGTAGAGGTTTTCCTAAATTACAGAAATAAGTTGTTCTGCTTAACAATTATTGAAACTGTGATTAAAATTATGAAGAAAATGATATGCAGGGGGTAAGACTCTTGGAATCACTGCCACTTTTGTCACGTCCCTATTGCAATCACGCAAGCTCGACAAATAGATAAAGCTTGCACTCTGTCCAATCAAACGCCGACCGCTTCCTAGCCACGAGAATAACGCGTTATCGCGCCCGGCAGAAGTTAATTATAATTCTCCATGATATTGAATGCATATTTAGCCTTGGTTCTGGTAAAATTTAATATCGCCGCGACGCAACGGTCGCGTCAGTTTGTTTACAATTATTATCGCGAAAATTCATCGAGGGCTTCGATCGCGATACGTTTCACGGGTGTTGCTCTCCGCCATTTTTGGATCGCGGATGCGATCCTCGACGGTCGAGCGGCTCCCGTAAATTAAAATCACCTGATGTTGCTGCGCCCGCTCGTTATTCCCGCGAACGTGGAACACCTGCGAACTATAGGTAAATATGAAATCGAAAAAACCACCGTAACTCCTCTGCGCGCATTAGCCAACGGAGTAACTCATTGCACGTGCATGTGTTCACTTGAGGATCGTTAACCCCTTGACTACGGCAGACTTTGATACGCACCGACCTTACCATATGGCAAGAATTCAGTTACGACGTGCGCCGAGAACGGCAAATTTTTGGGTAGGGATGCATTTTTATGAAAACAAATCTGAATGATCAAGAAACTAAATTTCACTACATTAAAACAATATTATTTGTAGTACCAGAGTAATAGTAATATATTAGTAATATATTACTGTATATTACTAATATGTAATAATATATTAGTACCGAATTGCTCCTGTAAACATTGAACATTTAATTGCATTTATTAATGTAAGACTTGTTTCACGACATATCTAGTAATCTAGTAAAGTGTGATATAATTCGAAACATGGATAAATACGAAATCTTATATTACATTTCTTACATTCGTAATGTGTCTCACTTCTGTTGTTAAGTGTTCGCCGCACTACACATTTGCGCCTTTTGTCTAATTGTGGTAAGATCTATCGGAACAATTATCGACAAAATTGTCTAAAAAATTGCTAAGCGCCTATAGGGGGCCACAATAGCCAAGGGGTTAAAGGAACCACCGAAATGCCCATATTTGTGATAGTAAAGTTGTAGTAGCGAAGTGGTTCAGAAAGTGAATACAAGTGAACAAATGTATAATGTACAAACATACATAATTGTTCTCGCAATGGTATCGAATCCATATTTTATGAAAACAATTCTTAAAATATATTAGAAATAGTCTTCTCTATTTTGTTGTTTGCTATACTTTTATGCAAATTTATGGTTTCACGAAATCTGACACAGATTGCAAAAGGATTCTTCAACGCCTTGAAATAAAACATTTGATTTTGCAGTCTAACCAATGTCATCTTACAGATACATTTCCCATTAGGTTTTCTCAGTGCTTCGTGCAGTATTGGACGCCAAGTGCGGAATTATAGCGAGCCATTTGACCGGGTCGTTGCACAATCGTAGCCAACTGCGAATCATTTTGAAATGACTCATTTACTCGGGGAAAAAAGAATCGGCGAGGGACGAACAAACGGGATACAATCTAATTACCCGTAATGCGCCGGAACTCTGAAACGAGGGCTTGTCGCTCGTCCCATCCCTTCCGGTCGCCGATGTTATTCGTCTGTTCGCTCGGAATGCAGTTTTTCTGTTCACTTCGATCGAGACATTTTTCTTCGGCGAGATCTGAATTACACGGTCACGAGCATTCTTGTAATCGTCTTCATGCAGCCACCGAAGGGTGTCGGCGTACCATAAAATTCTCGCAAGTAATACACACTCGGCTGATTCGTTTCTAATTAAACGATCAACGCGAGTTAGCGCTTTAACGACTTTCACGATCGATTTAACAGGCTATCGAAAAGATGATAAGTTCAGCGGCGTTACGCTCTATCAGCGGGAAAGGAACTTGATCGGAAGTGTCCGCTTAACTGACAGCTGCTCGTTCGAACGCAATTAAATGTGCATCGTGTTATTTTCAAATTATCGAATATGTCTTGGCAGTTTAGTTTTTACGGATTCATTTCAATGCCGACGCATAGTTGTGATTTGATACGATAGTATTTTGAATATGATAGTTAGTTGTGGCGTCCCGTTTTTAGAGAGCGCACCATTACATGTAGCGACAGTAATGTCTAACTGGTTAAGAATAAACGCGTATTAAAATACCAAAAATTCTAATTAATAGCTGTATGAGAAATTGACTACATACTTAATTTTAGAGGCTGTTCAATACATCCTTCACTCATTTACAAACTTCGTTGAGTCACTTCGATTTACAAAACAGAAACCTCGACCGACTTCGATGTTCCAATATCAAAATTAATTTGTTAATGACGTACGAACATGATATACATCATTCGTACGAAGCTTTCGGCAACAGATCGTCGATAATTTTCCAAAAATAACTGTAACAACTTGGAAAGTCCGAGACGTGAAAATGACGCCACGAGTTTGTCACGATTATCGTCGGCGTAACTGACGGTTACATGAAGTTCACAGTGTAGCGCGGCTTAACCGGCCAGATGCACGGGAGCTTACGCGCACCAAGCGTGCGGCATTTACTTATTTAGTTTTTACACCAGCTCATGAATTTACTTGTCGCTCGAGCCCGGCGAGTTCCTCGGCTAGGTCGTCCGCGGGACGCGCGATCGAAGCCGCGCGTGTTTGGCCACGCACTGACCAGGGTAACGAAGACTGGCTAAATTTATGGCGCATAAACTCGCCCGTTTCGTCTGGTTTTACGAGGGCGGTGCGAGCGGTCTTGTGACAGGCCCTGTACCGGCCTAGCAAAGCTTCGACTATCATGCGAAAACCTCGATGGAGACTTCGCCCGGCAACCGCGCTCCCGCCCTATTTAATAAACGGTGATTTACACGCGTTTCGCCGCTCCGACAAATTCTACCCTCGAGGCCCGACCGCCGCAATACCCTCTTCTGGTCCTCTGCGAATCCGCGACGGAATTATCCGCTAAGCTTATCCCGCGACGAACTTCGATCATTTCTCCTCCATAGATCGTATCTTTAAAACGTGTTTTTGGTGCAGAAGTCATTGTTGAAATTGTCTCTTGCGCTCGATCTCCCATATCGATTTTGACCAACTAAGACTCCTGCGCTACCTTGTCTATATTAACCCCTTGCACTACAATAACAAGTCAGATTCGTGGCGAAGATAAGATTTATTATTAACCCTTAGCGGACGACGACTTTTCTGATTAAATGAGGTAGCAGGACGAGGCGAGTTGCTCAATGTGTCGAATGTCTTGTGTACAAATTATTTTAATTTGTATATAATACGAATATGATTTATATATAATACAAATATAATTTATATACGATTATATGCAACTATATACAATTATATAATTTACATACAAATTATCTTAACATAAACACCAACCGTCGCCTCTCACTCACCTCGTCCTGCCGCGCGAAACACAGTGGCGACTGAGAGTCACCTCTCGTCCATTAAGGGTTAATTTCTTCTACATCGAAGTAAAAATAAATTCTTCTGTCACCAAAATTTAGAAACGCAGGTAAATAAAGACAATACATGAAACAAAAATTGTCTGGTCCTATTAGGAAAATTATTAACTACACTAATCGCCACAGCATGAAAGGAGCGATAGTGCAAGGGGTTAATTAAACAGAGTATTTTTATCATTCGTTACAAATCTTATTTTTCGATTCTTGCTTTCAGTTGCGTATGATAGGCAAAAGCACCCCGTCTCCCATAATCGTAGCTCGCTAATACAAAGTATTATAAAGTTGTGATTATATTCTGTGGATTTTTTATTTAAATTCAGAATCTATAATTTTAATATCTAATGGAAATACGATTTATTTAGTATGTAAAATAGAACTATTATACACTCGATACCGAAAGTTACTGCTAAAATACTAATATATTGTCTCAAATCGAACCTCACCAATATTAGGTATATAGTAAATCACTCCAATTGTTCCTCAGATTGTAAGCAACAATGGACAATATAACGGGAGAGGATACGATTGTAAACAAGTATTAAAAGGAGCCGCGAGGCTCGAATAATCGTGTCTCCGCTAATTGCTCATCTTTGTTAACAAATTAACACTATACTGTCCGGCGTCACTACAGTGGTGTTACGCGCATAGTGTAGCCTGTGAATCTATTGTCATGGCAACCAATAATTTATTAACTATTATTGAAATGAAGGTACTACTATAAGTTCTCATGTTATTATATCATCATTCAAATATTAGATACCTTTCGCGATGAATAAAATAAATAGATTCAATTAGTCTACAATGACAGAAATGTTTACAGCCGAATGACCGGTTGGTAAAGTCTTAAGTATCGGTAAGTTGCACAACGACAGCAAGATTTTTGTTTTTATTAGTATGTACTTGTCGCATCATGATGAGATCGACAGGCTTTCCAGTCAGCTAAACCAACACCAGATAATACTCATTTCCGAAACCAGCAAATAAAAACAAAGAAACTACCATGTATGTTCCAAAAACAAAAAATAGAAGGACAACAAATTTATTGTGCAAATCTTGTGGAATTGCGTTACATCTTAAAGATTGTTAGGTTTCGTATCATCTAAAAGAGAAATACTGAGTAATTATCAAAGAAAATGTAGATAAAGAAATATATAAATCAAACCAATTTGAATTAGATATTTTTGGATCGAAAACTCATGAGAACTAACGATGAGATTAGCAAAACTTGGCAATTTATAATCTCCATATAACCTTAAGAACGGCCGGCGACAAGCGAATTAATGTGAATTAGTGTTGCCAGCGCCAAACGAAGAAATTTGTGCGAGACGCGCGGACGTCAAAGTGTTAAGGGCCAATTGAAGAGAATTGACTGTATCTCGTCTCTCACATTCCCTAATGTTGAAGAGGTCGCCGTGGCACGGAAAGTGAGGGCGCGTGCTTCCGGTTTACTCCGAGTCAGGCATCGGGTGTATCCCGAGCAAAGTCGACGAACGAAATTTTAAACGAGCTCGAATAAATCGCCTTAAGCCGACGCCTGAAACTTCCCCTAACTTCCGGTAGATCGGTTTAAGCGGATTTCGAAGTGGATATTTTAATAGACAGCGATCCACGCGTTCGCGTTTCAGCTCGCGAACAAATTCTCTATCCGGTGTTCCGGAATCGCTTGTGCTCCAGAATTTATAGGCGAAACGAACGTCGTAAATATCCCGGGGACGCTTTCTATGGACGTTTACTGTCTCGTTCGTCGTTGCCTTTGATGTTACGCCTCGAGGCTTCGCGATCTGATCTCCGCAGGTAAACCGTATTATGGACAAACCAGCGGAAGGTGATCGTTCGTATTCTATTAGCAATCACGGATCCTGTAAAAATCGTTGAAACCTACATCGTACAATGTGGCCACGCGGAACAAAAATATAAAATCCAAATATATAAGGATATCAGACTTTGTCAAATTGTTACATGCTTGTGTATAAGTACATGTTATAAAATAAGAGAATGTCAGTCCTATTTTAGGTAAAGCTTAATTACTTTCAACTTCAAGTTAATATATATTAAAAACGGTATAGTATATCCTGAGTTTGTAATAGTTTCTAATTTGATGTTTGTGATATCTTAAGAACTACAACGAACAATTTGAAATATATTAGAATATTAGTATTTAATACATGACATTCGTGCAGCAAAAAAAAACGTATAAAACAGTTCGTTGCAATCCGAGATACAACTGTTCATAAGCATTGTGCATCGTAAAACACTCCCATTCTCCACTCTATTTAGCCAGAATTATACGGCTGTTATCACGAATATTTCAATTAATACGAACGTTATGCTCGCGTGAAACATTCGCGTAAAGTTTTTACATCTAACTTTTTATGTTTTCATCCCTATTCAAGGTAGACTTTGTCAGAATTTATGCAAATCGTTTCTGCGCGTTACCGTCCGGATATCAATCGGTTCACAGAAAGAATCTTGAATTTTCCGGAATGCAAATAAGGACGTTTTAAAATATCATTCTTAAATATTGGACTTCCCGATGCACTTGTAAAAGTTCCTCTCTTTAGACCACATTTTGGAAAGCTACCAAACTTCGCAATAAAGGAAAACAATTTTGGGACTTCGGGCAGTTTGATTTCCTGGTATTCCCGTTTATATGCGAGTTTGCTTCCCCGTTCTTTCTATTTGATTGCCAAGAAAGCGTCAATAATTTGTCTGCTGTGGAAACTATATTCGTATATTTTTAACCAAAGTCATTCTGCACATTATGCATAGATTAACAACTAAACATTTCGTCGAATTGCGCGTTCGCAGCTATACATTTTTGTCCTATGTATTTGCGCAAAGCGCGCGTAGAGTTTGCTGAAATATTGAAAGCTAATATCCGAAGTGTGTTCGTCGGCTAAGTATCGACCTCAACAGGGTTAAACGTAGCATCCGTGACCCGGAATGATCGATGAAGCTTCAAGGTCGATCCCGATTCCGCGAGCCTTTAATCGCTTTGGAAATTAGCGGCGCAGTTTTGACGTGAAAACCGTATCGCGCATTTGCCGGTTCCCGGCGTAAAGCGAACGCGCGTACTTATTTAGCCGGCGTTTGATGCGATTAAGCCATCCGTGGGACCGCATTCGACCGCACGAAGCGGCGATCATTTGATTACGCGTCCCCCGGTTTTCCCTAATGCCGCTACCACGCGACATGGCGCGGAATCGCGGTGCGGAGCGATATAGAACGGCGCGGAACGGCCCGTAATTCGCGCAAGGAGGAGTCCATCGTTTCGGTCTCTCCGTACACTGAATCGTTTCGAGATAAGCAGCGGCTGTTCGTTAACGCCGTTTTCGCGCAATTAACGCTTCGCTGGGATGCCTGACGCGGACCGCCCGGCGAATAGGGGCTCCTTCAACCCCTGCCGGCACTGAACCCCGTTAGAGCGAACCAGAAGTCGATGTAGACGGCATGAGTTCCCGTACTTACTAACGATATTTGTTTTATTAGCATCCCCAATGACAGAAATATTCGAACACAATAATGTCAGTTCTTGAAATGTAGTATCGTTCAATTTTGTTGAACATTGGAAGCTACTTTTGTTGACCAGCTGGCTTAGCTTTTTGCAAGTTTCAAAACGTGTCTAACACAGCAGGATACTCGAAATATTTTTAACAAGTCTTTAAGACGTTTGATTACGACATCCATTCAAATGTCTTACGAACAGACTAGAAACGTCTTGTGTTACAATATATGTCCTGTGTTACAAGACGCTTTTTAGACGTTTTTTTGGGATGTCACTAAAATGTTTTAACAACTTTTTAAATTAGACATTCTGTGCTTATTGAGATAATATGCATGGGGCTGCATTTGAACACAAACAAAATTTTCTGAATGCTTAACAAAAATAAAATTGATTTTGTTTTAATTCATTCTGATACTTTGATGAGTTTAGTTCACAATGAAGATTTCTATAGACAATCTCTTAAGTGTCAATAAGAACAATATTTCGTTTTCCTGTTAATAAAACTTAAGCAATCTTGGAAACGTAGACAGGCGATATAAAAAATGTCTGTTGCAACCGAAGAACGTACAAAATAGTACCACAATGGGTTAGAAAATACGTCTATATGGTTTCATCTGAATAAAAGTACTACCTTAAATCATCATATTACAGAAGAGTCGACTATGGGAAAATTGGCATTAAGAAATTTTGAATAGACCAATAAGAACAGATGAAGAGCTCCGACCGCGTTATTGAATCCGCTGAAAAGTTGGAAGCGAGCAGTTCCATCAATCGATTTTCCAAGGATTGAAGGTGAAGGGTTGCAAATCGACAATGGTCGGTCTTAAAATAATCTCGTGATCCTCCCGCAACAACGCGAAGAACCGCAAGTCACGGGAGCAGCAAAAGGTAGCAGCGGTCGGAGAGAGGGAACAGTAGCAAGCTGAATAACGGCTTCTGAGGAAACCGCTTTAAAGCAGCTGTCAGCGCGGAAAATGACTAATGCACCTTTTCCCGGGGCAGCACGTCGCTTAGAATAACACCGCGGAACGTAAGTCGTTCCGAGGTCGTGCAACCGTGGCCACGTGTACGTGTGAACACGCAACGAACTTCGCGAACCGCGTCTCTGCTTCGAGATTCGCCGAGGATTTACCTTCGGCGTTCTCTCCCGGCTCGATGAGCGATCCTTCATGCGAAATCGATAATCTCGGACCGCGTGGATCCGCTTAAATGAATTCCGAGCCGGATGCGAGCCTTGTTTATTACAAGATAGATAGATCCTACAGTGTGCGCAGTCTTGTTAGCTTGACGTTTCAGTAATTGTTCGAACGTCCGACAAGAAAGTTTAAGTGTTCTTTGTGCTTCTGCTTCGCTTGGCTTCCTGCGGAACATCTGGCCAGCGGGGACAATGCAATTTCGATTGTACAACCGTAGGTGGAAGAAGACAGGCAGACATTTTTCGTATGAGACGTCGTTTGTAACTTGGTGAATGATTTCATGCATCAATAGCAAAAATTAGATTTGAAGTTGTTCGTGCGAAGGTTTCTACTTGCATTCTTCATGCACTTCTGGAAGGAAGTATGCGTTACTGTGGTAATACTTGCAACATACTTCAAATTACTGTGCTACACCCGTCACTCAATTAACGCCGCAATTTTTACGCCAGCATTTGTTTTAAGTGACAAAATTTATCTGAATTTATGCGGAACTTTTTATAAACTGAGTTGATTTATTTTACGATTTCTAAAGCTTCGAAACAATATAATAATTTCAATTGTGTTGAGAATATTGCTTTGGTATTAAGTGATGTAAAATATTCAATCCTAAATGCTTGCTATTGAATTAACCGATACCGAATTAATAAATATCATATCTGAAACTTGACCACACGATGTACGTAACAATGACTATGAAGAAACAGATTCATTTATTGCGGAAAATCTTTGTAAAGTTCTTAAATTAGTCAAAGAATTAAAATATGCCATTATAGACATAGATCCAAACATTCGACAAATCTTAAAATTTCGTCAAAATTTAATGAAATATTTCAGCGAATATCAGTAAAGTAAAGAAAACATAGTAACAGAAAATATTAATGACAACAAATTTACATTCGCAAAGAAAATAGAGACGAATTTTTAAATATTTCGAGGGATGAAGACGATGAGTTTATGCCAACTAAAAATAAAGGTTTATTGGTTTAAATTACAATAGCGACGAATGTCTTATCTTTTTGTTAAGTTGCATGAAATAAATATGCAAACAAGTATTTCTAAAACTACTACTATCTTCAATTTCCAATATTTTTCTTTTTTTTACCGTCAGATTCAATTTACAAGACTTTCATTCGCGCAAAGCAAATTCACATGGAATGAATACTCATGCAGATTGAGGAACGGCCGTATTTATTTAGTACATTAACGTAAAGTAAGCCAGGAACGCGAAAGTATGTCAGAGTTGCAACTTACGTACGAAACTGCTCGAAGCAGGCGCTCCGTAGTTTCTTTCATTACCCTCGGTTCGCATTAATATCCCGATGGATTGATCCCCGTGCCCCCTTGCTTGATAAACTGCGCGAACGTCGCCCCTCGTCAAAGTCTGCGGGAGTCGAGGATATATCCAGGTACACGTTGCAGGGTGTTTACAGTTTTCTTAGTACACGACGGAGGGTCGTGGTTATGAGCGCGCGGGCTTTTAAACCCATCGGAAACACGGGGGTCGAACGAAGCGGTAAAGGCAGGCGGAAAAGTGGGGTGAGAGGCCGTTTGAACGGCGCGGTGGTAGGTTAATATAAATCTAAGATTAAAAGTGGTCGAAAACATCGCGGGGAACTGACGTGTAATATCTTGAAAGCATCGAAGAGCTAGCCGAAAATGGGACGGGGGGTTGAAACGCGCGGCTGACGAAGAGGAAAAGCGCGCCCACCAAGCGGAGAGAGCGGTGTTTCCTCTTCCCGACAGTGATTATACATAAATTAAACATCATAATGCCCAGCGGCGTACTAAAAACCTTCATTCTGACATGGCAAGTTCGCGTTCAGCCTCGTTGTTGACTGATATTGTGTTTTAATTACAAGCTCGTGTGCACGCTTGGGAATAAAGCTCCTAGGGGCTGGTTACAAAGCGAGATTTTCTTTGTGTGACATCTTAGAATCTAGTCGCCGAGAAGCACGTAACCCTGTTCCATCAATGAATTTTTTCATAAATATTCAGTTCCATGCATTTTCATCCTCCTTATCATAGCAACCCTTTGCTGTCAAAGAATTTTGGCGCCTCTACGAACCTAGGAGATTTGAATTCTTTCTCAATTCTGTAACTACACTCGAATTTGTAACAATGTATTAGATACGAGCAGTAATGTAAAAAATGTTTGAAATCACAGTGTGATAAATATGATCGGTGCCTCAGAATTACCATTCGAGTGCAGGTGGTTAAATGGAAGTCGTGTCTATACTTATGTTTCACTCTGCTTTCATCCTCTTGTTAGCAGTCTCTTGCGTGCTTCGCGCCATACCGACCAAAGAGAATGCGGTAAAGGCTAGTCTAGAAAAACAAGAACAATTACCCAAAAGCCAGCGCGATTCCACAATATCAGCGAACGAGGCAGCGACGTAGGCACTGGTCAGCGGCCGGCGGCCGGCAGCCGGTAATTCCGCATTAATCAACGCGGAACGGAACTCCTCGTGTTCGACGCGGCCGCCGATTTCTTGCGGCCGCGTCGAACCGAATCCTCGGGGCCGATCAATCTTGCCGCGGCAACGGACGGCGCAAAAACGCAGCCGTAAAAGCGAACCAGTCTCTCTCTTTACGGGCTCGTTGAATCCGATCCGCGATCTCGCCGCGAATGCGTTAAACGCGCAGTTTTTCGGACGGCCATAAATTACGTTCCACTAAGCGACGCGAGATACCCCGAAAACGAATGAGCGGGGCACGGAGAGGTGGTGGGAGCCGACGGCGGGGGTGTGGGGAGGTTAGAGAAGGTTCCGCGGGTGCAAAAACAATTTTTCCCGCTCTCGAGTCGCGATTTCCAAGTCGGGCGAGCCCGCGCATCTAGCCAGCCAGCAATCCGGTAGCATCGCACCCGGCAACGGTGGTGGACTCCGGGAACCCTTAAATCATTCGGTGCTCGACGTGCGCGAAAATATCCGGAGAATTCGGAAGTAAGCGGCTGTAGACCCGGCAGCTCCTTTTTGTCCGACGTGTCCCCTCGGTCGGCTGTCCCGAGGATAGCAGAGTCAAGGAGAGACGGAGAGGGAGGCTAGATGGAGGGCGAGGGTGGAACGGGTCGAAGGAACGAGGGTGTGCATCGGCGTTGGATGGAGATCGGGTGCACGCCTACGAGGAACGTGTCCCAAATAAACCCGAATTCGAACGGACAAGTGGGCGGACCTGGCCCAGGTCCAGTGGTACTTTCGGCACGGTATAGAGAACGTGTGCCGTACGGTGAAAAGCATTCAGCCCCCGTTTTCGAAGGCAGGAATCGTTCTCCAAATCCCCACCTTCTTCTTCGCCGGTCCTCTTTTCGCGTTTCCAGTCGTGCCGCGCCGCGGAGATCGGCAAGAGAACCGGGCGGGAAGGGAACGGAAAGAGAAAGAAAAGCGAACGAGCGCGTGCGGGAGGAGAGGTTGAAAAGCGAGCATTCAGTCTCCTTTTTCAGGCCGCGCAGTCGTCCTTCGGAAGTCTTTCCTGACCAACCCTCCCCAGTTTTCCACCCCGGTCTGTCTCTCCCGATGGAAAAGGTAACGTCGGAGGATGAAAATTATATTCTTGTTCACCTGGTTCCGCTACCTCTCTTCCTGCCATGGTTTAGGAACTTTTCGGCAGGAAAATCGTTCCACTTCCGGCCGGTGTTCCCGGTCAATGTCTCGGCGTGATTCACTTTACTCGCTTTCGTCGCGCGGCCTCCAGGCGGCAGCGGCGATTCCGCGCGCTGTAAATATTCCGCGCGGCGTTTATGGCCCGCGTCCATGGCCGCGTCGTAGCTGATTTATCTCCGCGAACCGCGGAGGCCCGTATTTCCTCACCTTTGAGTCAAGCAGTGCTAATAAGCTCGCGCTACGGATAATAACGAATCCGAAGAGTTGCGCGCAGCGGCCCGTGTCGTTGCCGGAATTGGACGTCGGCCCGGCTATTCTGGTCGCGGGCCGTTCACGGTGCACGTCGTCCCATAAACATCTTGCTTGCCGTTTATGAACGCGATGCCCGCGCGAACCGTCGCGCCGCGACGTGGCGACGTCGCCGGTATTTTACGTAGTGTCGCGGAATCGAGCGAGTTCGTTTGTCACCGGCGATGCCGGCAGTGATGATGAATTATGCATGTACATATGTTAGCGGGCCCCCTAGACCCGGCAAATTTTATAGGTCGATAAACCGATCAACTTCGGTTTGAAACGTCGCGCCCCTTCGACTACGTCGTTCATCGTCGCCCATTCCTGGAACAAATGCATATGGAGCGTCTGCATTCGGCAGCCTCTTCTTGCTTGGCGCCTAAGCTGCGACTACGAAAAACCGATCAGCATTGTGATCATACGAGAATCAATGAATGCAGGGCTTGACACATTATCTATGTCAATGCATGGGTGTATAAGAATCGTGGAGGGTTGTTTAATCTCTTGGGAATGATGCACCACTGTAGTGACTCTCGCGGATGTCATATTATACTATGACACGTGTATTATTGGTTATTAAAGTTAAAGTACATGTACAATAGCTTTAAGAAAAATTATAATGTAATCATTAGAGACTCCATTCCAGTGTTCTCGTGTAGAGAACAGCATTGTCCGTCGCACATTGTAGTACTGTATCGTTTACGCGTAATTCGCGTCGGACTCTATCGTACATAGAAAGCCCCGCGTAAAATTCAGCTGTGCCTAAATTGATGTATCCATTTTGTTCGCGATTGTTGTATCCGGCTCGAAGGACCAAAATTATGTGTACACGTTTATCACTTTGATCCGGCTCGAAGGATCAAAATTATGTATACGCGTTTGGTACAATGCCGTAGTGATGAAGACGCTTGCTTGTTTCCATTTACACTGTTGAGAACTCGTCAGATGTATGCTCGAGCTCCTCTGAATATTGCACTTGGTGCCTACGAAACTCGAAGGACCACCCACTGATGTGGGACTAAATGATTGATCTTATTTTTGACGCGCAACCTAACCGTTACACGTATCTCTATATCTTCCGCACTGTACTGTTCTGATCTATACCAGCTGAAGTTCTGTACTGTTCTTCTGTCTATCTGTATCTATACTGCACTATACTGTTTGCTATTTCTATCTATACGCTGTACTGTCTGTATCTATACTGTTTAACTGTTTCCTCTATTCTGCTTGAAGTTCTAATCTATTCTCCTGAAGTTCTGTACTGTTCTGTGTTTGAATCTATTCTGTCTGAATTGCTAATCTACTACTCTCTTTGCTGTTTGAATCTGTACTGATACTAGTTGCTGCTTGAATCTATTCTGTTTGAAGTGCTCATCTACTCTCTTTGCTGTTTGAATCTGTACTATCCGTTGTGCTAAACTGTTCTGATTTTCGCGACTTCTGCCTCAACCACACTTTTGGGCCTTAAGCGCCCCTCCCCTTTCCGGAGTCGAGGAAAACCTAGCCATCCCTTCCAATGTGCCCGAAACATGTTGTCTGTGGTGGGGATGACTGGGCGGGCCGCTTGCACTCGCGGGTGGACAGGTGTTTTGGCAACGCATGGAAATTCCAGCTGGCCAGGATCGCCGATGCCGATACCTCGCGGCCGATTCCCTTTTTCCTTAGTCTTGGGACTTTATGGCAGGGTTTCTTGGACCTGTGAGATTAAATAATGGTATTACCTTCATTATCCTGAAATCTGTTTGATTTTATATGCCACATGTTAGCTGTGGACCGGTCCGCTAAAGAGACTGCAATAACCCTAAATGATCTGCTGAAAAACTCACAGATGGTCGGCCATACCATAAAGTCATTTCTAAAACTCTCGCCTTAACATAGACTTTACTAATACAACACTGTACCGATATGATGTTTGCGATTTCTGAATGTGTTTTGAATGCGTTATGTTCGAGTTTTACTTTCGTTCTGTACGCGTTTTGTTCAAGCATTAGTTTAGTTCTGAATTCGTTATGTTCGAGTATGATTTTTGTTCTGTTCTCGTTCGTCGCATTCTGTGTGTTGTCACCTCGGTTTCCTGTTGATTGGTGGAAGGTAGTTTTTGGTGGAGGAAATAAAGCGTTTTTGATTGGAGTGTGTCGGAAGGAACTTGGAATGAGGTGTGGGAAATTTGGTTGAAAGTTCTGGTTTGTGTCGTCTTCGTTTGTTAAATTAAAATTTATGAATGGCCCATGCAACGGTACTGTGAGTCTGTCGCACGTGTTGTCCGTTCGTCGAGTCTCGAGTTTCTTTAAGTACGGTAGTCGTAAAGTCGTATCGTTCGTAGGATTTTTTACCTATTGCCTGTCTATTCGCACGTTTATGATTTAATTGCTAAAGGATGGCTAGGCATGTTCAACCTTTGGTAATGCCGTCGCAACACATTTCTCAGAAGGGAACTACAATAATGCATAAAATGCTCCATCTCGGTAAACGATCATTAACCCTTTCGACACGAGTACCGGATATATCCGGCGTCTATGTGATGACTGATATAAATAACAGAATTTTATATAAATATCTCTTAATATTAAAGCTACAAGCAACACTTTTTGTTAAAAAACATTGTTTTATTAAGCACAGTTTTTACTTAACGCTTAGGAAAATCTTCCTATAAATGGGGATTGACCATGTGCGAATTTTTAGGGCAACGCTTCGTACAGCTAGAGTGTCACGGCGGACAGAGTGCTCGTACCGAGAGGGTTAAACGATGCACTGCAGCCGTAAGAGCATTGCTGACAACTATAAAACGGTCCTTTATGCATTTAAGATATGCGTAGATTTGTAAAATGCAAGGGAATTCAGAAATGACGAGATCTGATAGTATTTTTTTTCAATTTTCGCAATGAGCAATTATTCAGTTCACGTTACTTTCCCGCTGATTTTGATTTTTAGATTTGATTTGATAGACATTAATTGGTACCTATGGTCAGTGTACAGTTACCGTGGCTTGAACAGAATTTTCATTTATCACCGGTGTCTGTGATAAAGAGTGCTTTCACCCTCGTCACAAGTATGCAATTAAACGCAGAACCGGATTACAGCTATCGATTCGAAGACAAGCGAAATTCTGCAATTCATGCGAACTAAACTTACCAGCGAAATTAAAACCATACTTTATAGTATGTTCGGCGAGAACGTATAAAACGGCTACGGACGTAAAAACCGCAGAACGCCGCCGCGAAGGAGATTAGTGTCGCAATAAATATTCGCGTAGTAACTATCCTAGGACAAAGGAAAGTTACTTAATATTCTCGACTCTTGTTGAATTTTCTGGCCTCTTTTAATAAACGCCTCATGAATTTCGACGCTATTGTTGCTTCGACACTCCCTGCTTTTGCACGTTGTATACTAATGAACCGTGATGGAATACTTTCCTGTGTCGGATCTTTTTTAACTGCCATTTTCATTCCTCCTGCGCCAAGATAAAGAACGCGGGCTTCCTGACTTTGTAGAACAATTACAAGAGTCCAGAACGCCCTATAGTCTCTTGTAAAATGTTAATTACTTTCAATCTTTACTACGAACCTATCCGCAGTCTTCCGATTCACTGTGCTGCATGACAATGGATTTTAAAAATCTGCCATTATAGCAATAACGAGAGTAATTATTAAATTTTATTACTCGAGGTTGTTGGGTGGTCGAAATTGTCCGATTGAAAATATTGGAAATTACACATAAAAAGTATTGATTGATTTCTGATAGCTGTGGTATCAAGTACCATGGATAAAGACATAATTTTTAAGAAACACGATCCGTTTCAAATTTTACTAAATAATTAATTCCATTTGTAACGCCTGCAATCACTATCGACAATTGCTAACATTTAACAAAAACGTAATAGTGCCATACAGCGTTGGTAGCTGTTCTTTAACCCCTTGCCATACTTTAACTATTCTGACTGGTGATAGAGGTTTCACATAAGTACAAATGTTATAATATATCGTACTTTTCAGTGGAAGGAAAATTCTGATCCCCTATCGTCGATATTTAATCTCTGTGGAAGGATGCGTCACAATAATAGGCTCTTGCGGATGCCATATTACGACGCGACACACTCAATTGTATTAACCCCATCCACTATAACAACGAGTGAGACTCGTGAGAAAGATTTCATGCATGACCTACTAAATATGAATATTCTTCATTTATTTAGAATCGAAATCAAATTTAATTATCCTGTTATCGAAGCACAGAGACGAGGATAAATAAAGACAATATAATAAATAGGAATTGTTTAGTCCTATTAAAGAAAATATTAAAAACGAATAAATCCTAATTAATACAATGTGAAAGGAATGATAGTTCAAGGGATTAATAATTATTAAAATGAATGATTAAAGTTAAAGTACATGTACTAGATCTTCCAGAAAAATTATAATTTAATTGTATATAATATAATCATATTATATAATTATATAATATAGTATACTTATATTACAGAAACATAAAATACAAATTGCCTTTTTTCTAAAACATTATTACAATCGGAAAATACAATGTGAAAGATATATTAAGCTCTTAGGCACGACTAGATATTGCGCGCATGAAATTTTTTATAACAAAATTACCATTTTTCTTAATATATATTTTTTTTGGTATAGCTATATATATTCTTTTCTTAACGTGTTGTACAATACACTTTCACTTTAACTGTTTACTATAATAACTAATAATACAATTGAGTAAAGCACTAAAGCCACTATAATGGCGCGTGGCGTCTAAGAGGTTAATAGAAATATTAATAGAAATAATCGAGGACCGTGAACGCGATTCGCAAATGGGCTTTGGTTCGAGCGAGCGACGAACGCAGCGGCCCCGTCCTTACGGAATTAAACGCCAACTATCTTGCACCTAATTAAGAGAAATGCACGGAAGTAGGTAAAAGTGTAAACTCCTCGAGCCAATTGGGACGCGGCTCGAAGTTGCATCGCCGGTGTTTTTCCAGTCCAAGGAATTATCAATTTAGGCATTAGGACCACTTTCCAGTCGTCCCTTACGCCGAGGTTCGGAGTTTGCCTTGGCGCTCGGACTCGGGAGGTTCAATTATTCATCCCGAGCTATACCCGTTTCTTCTTTCGTTTACTCTTTTTGCCCCGACGCGCGGTGGAAACCGCGGATACCTCCATCGCCCCCTCCCCGATTCCACCCCCGCTCGCCCTCTTTTCCCGACGTTGTCCCGAGAAGTTACCCGAACCCGACTCGAGAGAAACTCCTCCGAGTTCTTCTTCTCTCCCCTTTCTGTCCACCCACGCTGAGAGAGGGCTCACCAGCATTCTTCGACGGCTTCTCGAGAGATAAACAAATCGTTCGTTCTGTTTCCTTAACGAAAAATCCTTTTCCGCAACGCCGCGCCGTCTTAGCGGGGATGCCACTTGATCGAACCGAGCGCAGCGCACCGATAAATTCATTTGCGTCCACTCGAACCGCCCGAGCACCGTGGAAACATAATGCCGCGGCAAATTGGATTCCTCGAGGCCAGCCGCGCGGGATTTTTCCGTGACGATAACTTCCATGCCACGGTAATTTCGGTTAATCTCCGTCCGATGACCCCTGCAAGACCAAAACTGCGCCTTTCGAGACCTGCGAGTACCAGATGCTCCACTACTGTTCGGGACTTTACGATGACCGGGCACGTGCCATAGAAAAGTTGAATACTCGCCGTCACTGGAAAATTGTACATACTTACAGTTACAATAATACATACAGTTAGCCAAAAATATCTTTAGGACATGGTATGAGAATATTTATCAAACGTCATGTTTGTGTTTTGTTACTGCCTTTTTCTTCTAACCTACAATGATAGACTTGATGAATTTCAATGATATTGTCGTATATGATTGAAGAGCGTGTTAAAGTTATTCAAATTTATTTTAAAGATTAATGTGCAATCGAAAATACCCATCGCAAATTATGTGATCTTTTCGAAATACTTAATCGTCTATCTAATGAAAGAACTCGAAATTTAGTTTAAAAATTTGGTAAGAACGACAACATTGCTGCTATTCGTGAAAGTGTTACCAATGATCCATCTATATCAATCCCGGGCCGTTCTCATGTATTGAACAGTTCTTATGGCAGCTTATAGAGAATTTTGTATAAAGAAGATGAACATTCAAGACTTGTTCTAGTAACATCATTTCAATCAAACCAAATTACTGTTGAAAAGTTACTCTTTGAACTCTTCTTCCACTTTAAGAAAATATCCATAAGAACGAGAATTTACACGAGGATTTGCAATTGACTGGGATAAATATTCGTCATTGGAGCATCATGAAAATTGTCTCATTTCGTGATTTACTTCGTTATTGTTTTACTCGTATTCGCTATATTGTTATATACGAATCATTGTGTTGCTGTCTCTGAGGTATTATCAGCTTTACCTCCTAGTACTGACATAATTTTAATTGGCGATTATAATTTACCAAATACGTTCTGGCGGAATGATTTGAAAGAAAATTTAAAATACCGTTTCTCCTCTCCGGCCCATAGACAAGCGGATATTGTACGTGATCACCTGAGTTCTCTTAATCTATTTGTAAATAAGTTCACTCAATCGGCCGACATTTTTACATCTTCTACAGCCTTTAAACAATTTATGTACCGTGCTTTATCGACTAATTAATTGACATTATACATACATTTGTTCTTTTCCTTTTTACTCGATTAATAAAGTATCTAAAGGGCTTGGCCCGTGAAAAATAAATAAATGAATAAATTTCATCGTTCCAAATACAATGAAATTTCATAACAAGATTTGATATACTTGTAACATACTGAAAAAGAAGAATATCATTGAAATGTACGATGCAATTCTATGAGAACATCCTACAAGAATCTTGTCGACAGCATTCCTTTTATTTATAACATACCGAAAAGGAGAACAACATGACTCGCGTCCGATACAGGAATTTGTTACTTGAATTTACAGCAACGATGCATTTCGATCCGAGCACTTTTTGCCCGCGATCCGCGGAATCGCATCGAACCCGTTTCCTTTTGATCGGCGATACGCGAGCCGAGTTTTTCGCGTAGAGCCGAGCACAGTGGGATGCAAGAGGATCCAGACATCTTCTTCGTCACCTGCTCACCCACCGGATAAGCTCGCATCCCCGAATGACGAAGCGGATACGAACTCGAGCGTAGTGGCGCGGTACACCCGAAAGCCGCGCCGGAAATCGCTGGAAGTTTATCGTCGACTGACTCAGCGCCGTTGCAACGCACGCGTGCAACGTGCACGTTGCGTTTAACAGAAATTAACCAAAATCGAGAAGAATAGGGTGATATCGTTGTATCAGTTCGAAGGCAGATGAGCAGCCATGGTCGGCTCGCTGCTGAATTATACAGAAGAGGTAACAAGGAGAATATCGACAACGAATAGCAAATGAATCCCCAATTAGAAACGAAAGGGGACGTGGGTAATTTTACTGGATTGGACCGATGGTTTGTATTAAATCCGCGATCTGGGGGATCGACTGCTGTTTGATCCATCATTTTACATTCTAAATACAGACCCGAGTATTGAGAATATCCCCTTAAAATTAGATTCATATGTACCTATCTCGATGGAAACTTTCATTTTTAATACAAATAAACCTGCTAAGCACTAGAATCGATTGACATGTATTGCTTTATAAGAATTTATAAGAATGGTAATACTGTATTTACCTAGAATCTGTGCCATTTTTATTATAGTTTATGCTTGAATTAAGAAATGAATTCCATCACATCTTATGAAGACTGTCTGTGGTTTTAATATTTTAGAAATGGCAAACGCGAGACCGGTCATTTTTATTTATCCACAGGTTCAGTGTTAATAATTGATTATCGATGATTTAATTTCCAGCTTACGCGTTTAATATTTCTATGAACAATGCCCCGATTTCCGAAATATCGTCGATACCCTAGATTATAGGAAATAAAAGTAGCCATGTATGCATTTTTCCCAGATTAAAAGGAAGCAATCTGGCGACCCGGATATTTTTTTCATACAAAAAGGAAATAATCTAATATCGTCCAAGACAGGTCCAGGAGAATGAACTGGCCCACGTTAAAAAATTGCTGATCGCTGGTTACCTCCTCGTCTGTTCTGGGCATCTGCGACGTAGCCGTCGAAGCGATGGATTCGTGGTTCCCGGTTCTTGGACGGTGGTTCGAAGATCAGGCGCGGAAGGATTGGCCAATGGAAACGTTCCTTTGCCTAGCGCCCGCATTGCAGGCCAAGGGACGACGATTTACGAATCGTGTCGTTGATGCGGGATCACCGTCCTCCCTACCCCGTATCTGGCCGCTGTGTTGCACCCCTCTATCGATCTGCACCGAGGGAGGATTTAGGGACGCTTCGTTAAACCGCGCGCTGCAAGGGAAAAAAAGGAAAGTTCGGCCACCGATTGGGCCAACGGTCCTGGAAGCCTCTTGAAGGGGAACGAGAGGAATATCTGCCACCCCCGCTCCAGCTCGCTGCCGAGGACTCACCCCCGTCTCATTCCCTTCAAGGATGAATCCCGCTGGCTGGATCCTCCTCGGCGATGGCTTTTGGATGGCCGCCCAATCGCCGCCACATATTCCTATCGGCATCCAGGCTTCTCTGTCGCTACTCATTCCATTATCCTCTCTCGCTAACCTTCCTCCATCCCACGTTCTTCCGTCGCCGTTATCCCGACGCTTCGCTGGCCCTCCCGCGGGATTTATCCACGCAGCCGCAGATCCCGAAAAACGCAAACACCTTCAACGTTATTACCTTTATTAAATCGGACTCGCCCCCTCGCTCGCCGCGACGCCCGCCGACCGCGAAATCTTCCCGCGAAGTTTTATGGTCAAAATGGAGGCGTGGTTGGAGCCGATCCAGCGGGCCACGGTTCAGACGCGGAAACAAGCCCGCTCGAGGAGCCGCCAGGAGATCCTGCGCCGGGTCTAACCCGATCCGGAAAATACACATTACCACTTATGCGGGACGTAACCCGGTAGTTCGCGCTGGCCGTGAACTGGGTTAATATGGATTTCAGCGAGGAAGGAATTTCCTCCTGCTCTCAGCGCTACGATATTTCTAGTATAAATAGACCGAACTGCTGAAGAATTGCTTTAATATCGTGCACGGGAATTTTTCGGAGAAGCAGTCCCACCTTTGTCTACCCACGAACTGGGTTATTATGGATTTTTCGTAAGGCTGAGAAATTGTTTCGCCGTCCCGCGTTGCACTTTAACCCTTTCGTTACGGGTGCCGTATATATTCGGCATTCACGGGACGATCTGGGTGTGCGGGTGCCGTATATATTCGGCATCCAAATGATGTGTATACAAGTGTCATCCGTAGGCAAAATACAAAAATAATTTTGTATTTTAATAATCGTATAGATTCTTTCATATTAAAAATGTAAATATACTTGTTACATTAGAGCAATGATTGTTTTATTCAGCACAGTTGTTATTTAAAACTAAGAAAACCGTATGTACAGAAATCACACGCACTGTGCATTTTTGGCGTGAACTTTCGTTCAGCGAGAGTACTTCGGCGGACGACACTGCCGTAGTGAAAGGGTTAAACAAGAAGTGTTGAATGATGCAATCAAGATATTTGGGCGCTTGCCCAAGAGAAGATAAAAGAGGGTAGAGAAAGAAAAAGAATATGTTTACTGACATGTGTGACAAATAGCAACAAGTTTGAATCTGAATGGTCGAACTACGAATTTTGTGTACTTGTTAAGAAAACGAGTAGGTGACATATAAAACACTCAAACATAAAAGATTTTCGAAGCAATGTTACGTCGAACCTATTCAAATTGTGAAAAGTGTAAATACAGTTTATTAATCATTTCCATTGCTGGCACTGACGTACAAGTAAAAATTGTTATATTTCGTTGAACAGTAATCTATACATTATCAAATTTGTTTACATACATATAAACACTGTCACATGCATGAAATACCCTAAGTCATACAAAATGGAAATTGAAAGTATAAGCAACTATTTTGGATTTAGGGTTATAATAATTTGGAGTGAAAGGAGTCAATAATGAATCAGAGTATACACTATACAGAGTGGGTGAAAAGTCGTGGTACATCCTGTCAGTGGATGATTCTGTACGAGAAAATAAGTCAAAGAGAAGACTAATATTTTTTTACTTAAGACTCCATTTATGAGAAAAAATGGGTTGAAAAAGTCTGGCCATCACACATCAATTCTACTTCTCGTCATACTGTAAGGCATACGAACCCGGCGGAGATTTTAACTCATTTTTCTAAAAAATGCACTCTTGAATGAAAACATGTTATTCTCATTTTCGACTTATTTCTCCACGTCGTATCGTCCCCTAGTCGATTTTACCCTCGTCAAGTTCGCCTCTATCGCGAGCTGAAAACTAATTTCCTAAACTAAGCAAAAATTTGAGTGAATAAGTATCAGAGCACTGATTAACGGCGCATCAAACGCGTCACCGTAGGGTTTTCGACAGCGTCGCGTTTTCATCGGAGCTCCCACGCTCTAATACTTTAAATCCTGAATTAATCCGGGCTCCTCGTCGCTATTCTTAACTGTCAATAAATTATGAATTCGTGTCAAGCTCTTAGCAAGCGCAGCGCCGCGCCGAGCCGCGCCGAGCCGCGCCGACAGCAGCAAAGAACAAAAAGCGGGCTCTGTGTCGGCGCGCACCTGGGCTTGCCAATAAATCTCATTAAGCGTCTCCCCCTCCCCCCACCCCTCTAATTAGAAAATAACGGCTTAATTAAGACGAACGATCGCGGCCGGCGTACGTCGTAGGCGACCGATACCGGCCGCGGTGTGTGCCGTGAAAGATGATTCTCTTCGGCGATTTAAACGTTGTTGCGGCACGATTAGGCGATATACTGGTGTCCGACCGCGTCGTCGCTGGGACAAGTCGGAATTTTAATTCGTCCGTCGGCCGTTTCCATCACGGCTGCGTCGCGGCACGCTCGCGGATATTAATTTCTTCGTCGTTATCCCCGCGAAACACGATCTCGTAATGTAATCAGTTTGTAACGTGTTTCTCGCCTTCTCCCCCTATTCGTGTCGGCGCGCTGCGGCGCTGCCAGACTCGACCGCAAACCAGTCACTCACCCCCGACCTCGATGTATTAATTATGTATTAAGCCTTTTCCCGTTCCCAGGGATTATGTGTGACCCGCATAACCTGCGGCGAGCCGAACCTCGCGGGAGCCGCGAGACTGGACGCGTTACCAGGCGATTTTTCTTCGCACGTAAATGCTAACCGGACCACGGAAAATCGCGCTTTTTCCCCCAGTTTTTCAGTGGAGCGCTTTGCATTTGCATTCAATTAGCATGCGACAGGGAGTGGGGCAGAACGCGGCGTCGTAAAGCGACTTTACTTAGAAATTGAGCAAAACGCGATCCTCGATTCGTTCGTATGAAATGTGCACCTGTCCTTGCGGAATGGAAAACTGATAGTGTGCACATTTTTATTAGTTCAATACCGAATCTAGTGGCAGCTTTAGCATTAGATGGAGATTGGATTCGTTTAGAGTTTGTACGAGCTACGCTCGAATTTGTCCATCGATAATGAAAATAAATGAACGTAAGTAGTGGTAGAAAGATTGGTAATGCATTCGTGAGTGCAAACAGTATGCTTCGTAAATCAAAGACGTCGGTCAAGCAACCACTACTTGTTTCTAATTAACAATCGAGGGGACATCGTGCCGTAGGTTGTCAAGTTTGCGACAATTAAAAATGTCTTGTCCCGTGGTGGTCGGCTTTCTTAGAAGTCAGACCTTTGTAACTGGAAATTCGAGGGGATGAAGTGACTGTCTTTTCCCACGTCATTTTGCAACTGTCAAATCAGTGTAAGAGAGAAACAGGCCAAAAAGAGTGGCTACAAAGGGGGAAAAGAAATCAAGCGAGATCTTCGAAAGACAAAGAACAATGGAGAGATCAAACGAGGGTAAATGAGAACGTGGACTGAAGGGGAAAAAGAGAGAGAGAGAATAAAAGCCAAAAGAAAGAGAGGAGCGAAGGGCGGGATAATAGGGAACGGAGACAGCAACGAGAAGAAGCGCGTTTCACAGAGGTACGCCGATATAGGTCTTAAACTAGCAGTTAATTAGAACCGGTTGGTTCCGCGGAATTGGATTTTACGTTCTGTTATTTTATATTCCTAGCTGACGTGTGCTCCATCCGCATCCGCTCCGCAAAGCTTCACGCCGGTCGAGCGTGCGAGCAGGTGAAACGCATGTGAATTCGCCAGATGATTACCATTGATACCGGATAATAAGCTTAGTTAAAACAGCCGGCTGCGTTAACCCGACGTTATAAAAGCTCGCGCGCATTGACACGTCGAAATACCGGCGTCGAGTAGCTCCGCACCACCTTCGCCCCACCCCTTATCGACTTTCTATCCGTGTCCCTTGTTCCTTCGTTTCGCGCCCCGACGATTTCCCCCCGTGCATTTTTATTCCCTTCTGTCCCCGTGCCCGGAAACAGCTCGCCATTCTCGCGGACCTGCACATCCTGGGGCCCGTATATTCTCGACTCCCTACGCCGCTGCGTCCAACGAATTAGCCGCTCGTATTTTCGAGGCTCGTTACCAACACTCGCTCCTGGCTTACTTTTCCCTTATTTTCCGTTTCCCGCCCTCGCCCGTCCAATTCCGTTTCGTGTCACGCTTTTGACGCGACTTTTTTCGCCACACGGGTACGCCCCTGCTGTCTATTCCATTTTGGAAATTTTTTGATCGATCAGACCAAATTCTTCGTTCCGTTGCTCGCTATTTGTAATTATAATTTTTCTTTGCGCTCTCTGGGTCCTCAAATATTGCAGAAGCTTCTTTGAATCACCTTGGCCCTGTCCTAGAAATATTTTTTAGGAAATACTATTACTATACTTTACTATAATACTATACTATACTTTTCGCGCGAGTGCAATTGGGGTTTACTGTATTTGTGTTGGAGAATCTGTAGGTGCTCGTATTGGTAGAATGATTAATTCAATAAGTAACTTTGAGAGAAGCAACTAAATCTCTTAGCTGAATGATCCTTGTTGTCTTGTTAAATGATCTATCCTTAGAACTTCAACATGTTAGAATCAAACGTTTGCTTTAGCTTAAGTTAATACAACTAGCACAATAATCGCAGCGTCTTAGTTTCTACCTGTAATAGACTAATGTTTGCACTCTTCAAAATGAAACACTACAGATAAGCAAAATCCTCATTGAACTTTCTTATAAATCTCTGCAAGCTGTCTCTTACGAAAATCGCATCAGCAATCTTATTTAGCCAGATTTTTATCTTGATATGAAACAATCTTAACACTATGCCGTTCGGCGTCACCATAGTAGTGTAACGCACAAGTATATAAGGACAATGAAATTATAAAAATATTTATTTACATATGTATGTCTTCGAAATTTCATGCAAATAGGTGGAGAGAATTGAAAACTCATGAGAACTAACGATGAGATTACTAAAACTTGACAATTTATAATTTCCCGATAAAGGCGGCAAGTGAAGTAATCTGAATCAGCGCTGCCGGCGCCAAGCGAAGAAACTTCTACGAAACGTGCGGACGGCAAAGTGTTAACCTCTTGGACACGGCTGGATTTTGCGCAAATAAAGTTTTTCATAACTAAATTACCATTTCTCTGAATATATATTTTGTCCGTATAGCCATGTATGTATAGTATTAATTACATATATTCTTTTCTTAGTGTATTGTACATACGCACTTTCACTTTAATCCCTTACTTAAATAATTAATAAAACAATTAAGTAAAGCACAAAACATTCACGAAAGCCACTATAGTGGGCGCGCCGTGCCTAAGAGGTTAATATTCCAACGTCCATGTTAAAAATTGAACATCACAGATAAGAAATATAACTGTCGAGCTCCGTTCCGAATAAATGATACAATGAAAGTATCGTTTTGTTCGCATTGCAAAAATTAAATCTCGCGAACGAGAAGAATCCCTATCAAACATTTCACCGCGATGCGCTTCCTTGTCAGTAGTCAGACGGCGCAATCGTAACGTTCCGCGAGACCTCGCTCCCTTTTTAATTCCGGCCATTAGGTCCTGGGGCTACTATTCAGCTTGATTCATACGTCGGATGGTTACGCGTCGTTACGCGTCCCATCGTGATTTCCTGTTTCGTTTTCCACCGGCGGCGGGCTTCGCCGTCGCTCCTCTGTCACGGGGAACGTAACCGCTGTTTACATACGGTGAAATACCTCCGACGCGACGACCCGCCTCGCGTAATACCTCGCGTCTTTGTGCGGCCGGATTCAACGGCATTTGAATTAGTTCGTCAGCGAACTCGTAGAATCGTATATCGTGCAGAGTTTCTGTTTATTTTATATTAATTACCACGGGAGACGAGTATACAATGGCTGCGACGAAGAGTTTCGGCTTTCCAGTAGCGAATGGGCTTCCTTGTTTCCGCGGACGTGTATACTTTTGTTGGAAAACCGGAATTTCTCTCCTTCCATGTATTTCCACGTTACATCTGGCGGCTATACTTACAAAAAATTAATCGACAGACAGTTCTATACACGATTGATTGACTTCAGAACGTTTCATAGTGTATCAAGTACTTTAGTTTACTGCACTGATCTGCTATGAAATTTACGCTTCGTGGACAGACCGTGGAAAATTTGCAGGACGTCCCCCAGTATAAAAATAATAAAAAAATTTATATAAATATACAGCCTATTTAATCTTGTTTTCGAATTATGGCAAGTTTCGTATGTAACACATCGTATTTGATACTTTTTTATTGAATTTCGTTGAGTGTCTTACTTTTTCAATTTCATTCATTAATGTATTTATAGTTATACCAATATATAACTCGTCGTAACTCGAACATGAGGTTGAATAAGACTTATATCTATATGAACTTTTATATTGTTTTTATGTATAGAATTTTTCCTAAAAAGGATCAATCATGTGACGGGGCGCTCTGTATATCAAAAATGTTGTTATAAACTATACTGGACCGAAGCGTCCAAAATTCACGCATAGTTCAATACGCGAAGCCTGCATATAGTATGTATCTATCATAATTTTATTATTTGATTTGATTTATATCAATCATAATTTTATTATCTAGAACTACCGAACGAGTCAAAACGACTGATTTTTAATCTCCTCTGTTACAGTTCTTGACAATATAAAAATATTTCTAATAGATACGTTTCAATAAACTTCTTTATTCGAGCACATATTACCATAGAAAACGCACGAAATTGAAATAAATCGAATCTTCTCATTGCTGTAAAACAATACGAATCAGTTCCATTAAAAACTCGGTGGTCCTAGCGTTAAAAATATATAAGTATATGTATATGTACGTGCATCCAGGCATTTAATATTACACGTGTAATCGCTTATTTAAATTACGTGCAAAATGGAGTCCCCTAATAGACACCGCCGTTGCTATGGAAACTTCGTGCCCTCAGTTGTACGTATAATAAGATGAAAATCAAAGTAACCGATGGAAGGTTCGATCTCTTAGGCGTTGCTAGGTAGCCGGGCGAGCCGTCAGGCCGGAAAAATGGAGACAATAGCGTTCATTGGCCAATCGTGTTTGAACAGGGTGCATCGCCGGCCGCCGGCCGCCGTTCCCGGGCTCGGGTTCATTAAGGGCCGACAAACAAAGTTAACAGCGGAGATCCCAGCATTCGCGTTCCAGTTTGCTTTTCATCGGTGGCCACGATCCCGAGAAATGTCACCGCGCCTGCCGTGGGTGCCGCGGGCTCGATTAATTTCGCGGGGTTCGAGCGCGAAAAACAGCCGTGGAAACGTCCGCAGGCGCACGATTCGCGGCAGCGGTATCGCGCCCGGACCCCGGGCCATTCGTTTCCGAACGAATTTATGGTTCCGTACGGTGGCGGGCGACAATGGTGTCGAGCCGGCTAACGAACGTACCGTGGCTTAATTTAAAACCACCGGCGTGCAGGTCTCTTCCGTTCGATTACGGGCCGGACAAGTCTTTCCTGGAGAACGGCTACGCTCTGTTGTTGTCTATCTTTCTTTCTCGTTCGTTTTGCTCTTCTACCGTCGCCGCTACCCCCGAGTCCCCGCAGCACCCTTCGCCGGCCCACCCCCGAGCCCCCTTGCGGCTCACCCCCGTTATCTGACGTTTATTTACTGGACTCGTGTTCTCGAGGTGACCGCGCGACCGTGTACATAAATCCAGCTGGCCCTTCGCTCCTGCTTCCTTGCCATCCCCGCGCAGCCCCTCGTCCAACCCCAATCCTGTCTCCGTTCTCCTTTTAACGCCACCCACTTCCGTTGCCGGTCTCTGTTAGAGGAAAAAAGTTGCAGTCGTTATTTTTCCTAATTCGCTGCTCTTTGTCGCCTTCCTACCAAAATTATCGCCTTATACCAACGTTTCTCTGTAGCGTTTTAAGTTGGCAATCCAACCGCATCGATTAGTTACGTATATTACACGGAACCGTGCTGTTTTATTCGAACAAGTCACATTTTCGAATTATTTTGCTTAAGTTAACCATGGTTCTTGCGAATGTCCTTGTGCAGCTAGTGCAATATCGTGAAATGCAAAGGAAACTTTAACCTCTTATGTACGACAGAATTTTGCGCGGGGTCGTTTCTCTGAACGCTTCTAGTTGTACCGTTTTCTTCAAAATTACCATGATTCGAAGTTTTTCTTGACCGTTTAAGAAAACTACTAGTAAATTAAGTCAATGTCGTTCATGGAACATGATAAATTATGAAAGATCGGTTGCGCGAAAATTGGATAACACCTTCCCGTTTACGTTTTCAATTTACCAATTGTTTAGTACTCGTAACTCATCCGTTGAAATTAATTTCTAGGTTCGCGAAGATCGTAGTTCAGGTGAGAAGCAGACTGTGCAGGAAACTGTGCAACTTTCGCAGCGTTGTAAATGATTGTTGCGTCTTTCAGCTTCGCGGATGATTTTTCTCCGTTCGGCGTTGAGACAAGCGTGTTTCTAGTCGGCGCGCTGCGTTTCCAGCGGGTGAGGCAAAGTTGAAATCCATCGTGTCTTATGAGGTTGAGATTGATGCGTTTCGTGACTCTTCCGGGATATTGAAAGGGTGAAGCGCGAGAGAAAGAGAGACAGAGAGCGAGAGAGAAAGAGAGAGTAGGTCGAGTCGGTGGAAAATCGATCGGTGGATTACGTGCACGGAGGGAACGTATGGTTCTTGAAACTTTAAGCACGTCCCGCGAAAAAATATTGCGAATGTGACTTTTGGCCTCCTTTCTTTTCCGTGACACATTCCCGCTAGGAATTTACCGTTTTATGATTCCCGTTCCTTCTCCCCTGTCGTATTAATGCCGGGTTCGTTCGTTCGAAACTAGAATCGCCAAGTTTTTCCGTCGAACCGAGGAACGGCCATGAAGGCAACGAACCATCGTTACGCGTCCTATACCATTTTCCCCCATTAATTATCTCCCGCCAGGTATATTCCTACGCCGTCAGCTTCAAAGATTACAGCGATCTTTACAGCGGTTGCAATTAATGTCACCGGTCCGCCCCGCCGCCGCGGAAGCTTTCAACGAAAACACAAGGAAAATGCACTTTGCATCTGACGCTCGTGTAGACGCAATACTTACCTGTTGGTATTCGTGTCCTTTTTAATCATACCACTCGACCGACAGCGAACTGGCTCTCTCTCTCTCTCTCTCTCTCTCTCTCTCTCTCTCTCTCTTGCTATAGTGGTTATTACGATCTAAAAGGCTTTGGTATTGTCCCATTCCGTCGTTCTATGAAACATCTATTTAAAAAGAGATTAACTTCAAACGATTTTATTTTCCCTCTTTCAAGACAGCATAATGTCTTGCCGAGCTTTATCTTCTCAGAAATGGCAGCAACGAGGCTCGCTCAATTTGCAAGTGACATTGATAGCTCTTGCAACGCAGGATGCAGAGCAGTTCAGGGCAATTCTGTTTCTTTCTCGACTCGGTTCCTTCCGCCGTAAACAACTAATCTCCATCAAAGAACTATATACACTTTTGTTTGCACGAGCTTTCGAAATAAAATGAACGTGCTTTATTTTGCGTATAGGTTCACCAAACCCTAATCGCTCCATATGCTAACAAAATTGTTGACTATTTAACATGCTACTTATATAGTATTCAACATTCCAGATAAAGTCATTTTGCCTCGCATCCAGCTAATCTTTATACATTTCGATGACAAAACTAAAAGAAGCAGGACCTCCTGGCAAGAACGAACTGTAATATTGTTTCACGTTTAGGAGGATAGGAATGTGCATAAAGATTCAGAGTGCACGTATCAGTGACCAGATTTCAAGCCAGCCATTTTGCGTTCCTTTTCCGGCGTGACATTCTTCCGGCATTCCCGACACATTTCCGCGACGGTGGCGGGAGTATTTCGGGTCGTAAAAAGAAACGGGGAGCAGAGATCGGCAGGGCACACTGGTCTGGTTGCGAGTCGGGGCGAGCCGGGGCGAGCCGGTGCATGCCGCGCGTCCGCTCAGGCCGGGCGGTGTGCGTGCAATTATGACGCGCGGCCGCACGTGCATCCTCGACTCGTGTGCACGTATAGTCGAGTGGACGTCAGAACGGCTGCTTTCCCTCGCCGTCGAGCATTAGCATTCGACGGACACGCATTGCCGCACGTATTTGCAGATATAACGCAAATAAACCCCGCGAGCACGCCGCGTACATGTTTCCGCGCGCGTAATATTCGTCAGCCGGACGAGGGTATTGTCCCTCCGCCGAGCGAACGCTCACCTTCCAGCTAGTTGGCTGCTGCTGCTGCTGCTGCTACCTTCCACTCTCTTCCTACACCTTTTCCCCTCTTGCCACCCCTCCTTGCCTCTTCGAGCCCCTTTCACCGCTGGCCCCGGCGCGCCCCATTTTCCCCGTTTCGTATTTCATTCGCGATTGTTTCTCCTGCTCGTTCCACTTTCTTTCGCGTCCCGCCGCCCGTTTCACCTCCTCTTATCGCAGTTTATCTTGGCCCTTTCTGCTCCTGCTCTTCTGAATCCACGGACCGGCTCGCGCCGTCCCAGTTCCCCTGTTTACGGTTTCAATTTTTGTTTCCCACCGAATTATACCTCTCTCTTTCTCTCTCTCTCTCTCTCTCTCTCTTTCTCTCTTTCGGCTATTTATCATTTTTCGAGTATCTTGAGTTACGTGCTGCACCGGCTACGTCGCTTTGAATCGCTCTGCTTAGGTGTTAAATTATCCAACGTTGCGGGAGATACAGTTTTGTTTACGCGTAGTCATGCAAACTAGGAGAAGAAGTGTCTCTTGCGAATCTGGAACGACAGATTTATTATTAATCTGTGGAAAGCTTTTACTAGTGGACGATGAATTTTTGGGGCGCATTTTGGAGTCTACGGACCTGTGGAGCTGTCTAACTTTAGTAGATTATTCTACGTCGCGTAACAGCGAACCAAGATAGTCAAGAAATGTAACTAAAATAGCAAGTAGAAGTGGAATGAAATATACCAGCGGCAGCTACTTTATTATAGACGGTAACTGTTTAAGAGAAAGCTGCCAACGTGGTTCCGTAACTTTTGATTTTCATCTCACTTTGAGCTGAGCTATCTGTCAGACTCCATTTGTACCACGAATTTGGGTTGATCCCGTATAATTTGTACTCACTTCGTGCTACCAATCATACGGCGTATTCGTCTTCCAGAAGACAGGCTGTTAGATTGCAACACATTGTAGCAGCTGAAATCTGTCTCTAGTGCGGCAGGAAATGCTCGCAGGAACCAACTAGGGTAATGGAGCCAGTAACTGTGAAGTCACCAATTGCTGAGCCTATGGTTCCTGTACGGACGTAATTAACTTTTTTTATGCCTATGAAATCAGACACACTAAATTTTTGTATTACTGTATTTTTCATTTTTAAATTATAAAATTGAATACACTTGACTCGATAAATATAAAGATAATTACGGCTGAAAACAAAGCAAAGGCACAGCAATTTGTCACTCTATAGCAAGCGATTCCATATTCTAGCAAATATTTGGATACAGTGGTCATAAAATATTTGTTATTTTCCAAATATAAAACGGTGCTTTCGGATGTACGTTTACCCGATCCTCCCGTGTCCCCAGAAATACCAAAAAGATCCAGCAAAGTTTGACAACCCGCATCCCCAAAGCCAGGCGACTCGCGATCCACGGGCAACCGATCCAGCGTTTCAGCTGCGCGAAAGATCATATTCAAAACGGAACCAGTTCACGTGATACACAAACGCCACCGTTGGCGAACCGTTCCTGGGGACCTTCGGCAAACATTCGTTCCAAAGATGGAACGCTTTTATTCGTCGTTTCTACTATTCACGTCCCTCCGGCCCCCGCGTCCCGAGTGCCACCATAGGTGGCCGTATCTCTCGGTTCATTTACAACGCTGCGTCCCTTTTTCCCCTCTTTTGTTTCACGCTTCTCTGCGCTCGTCTTCCCGTTCCTCGTCGCCTGTATCCCGACGCGTTCCTCTTTTGGCACGCTGGCAAACGGTGCATAGCTCCAGCACACGCGCGCGCACAATGACCGGGCGGACCGCTCGTGATCGCGAGCGCGAGCGCGAGCGCGTCGGTGCGACACTCGCCGAACGGCGTCGTCTCTGTTGGCTCCTTTTTCGCCCTTGCTCGTAGCACCGTTGCTAATTGCGAATATGCCCATTATCGTTATTTACGAACGCGTTTCGCGCCGCGCCCGCTCCCCGCCCGCCGCGGTCGGCCCTCGTTCCAGATTTCCGTGGAATCGTTGAATCGTTCGATCTCGCCTCCTCGTTTCTCCCTCTCGCTACCTTATAACCACCGTGCAACCTCTTCCGCGTGTTTTCTTTTTTTCTCTCTCTATCTCTCTATGTCTCTCTTTCGCTCTCTGTCCCTCTGTCCCTCTTCCTCTCCTTCCTTCCTTCCTCGCTTTTCTGTTCCCGGGTACCGAGCGACACGGGGGCGGAGCGGCGGGGACAGTTGAAAAATCGCGGCTGAATTGGCGGCCGAATATAGAAGCCGGAAGTTCTCTGCAATCTCGACTGCATTGTACGATATAGTGGCCGTGTGAATCGTTTGTAAGAATTCTCGCGAGAAACGGTCGGTTCGAGTGCGGGGGTGGAGTTTCGGGGCTGCAGCGGAGCCGGCGGGACGCGAGGGGCGCGGCCGTGGCGAGCGGAGACGAGAGGCGCGAAAGAATTTTAATGCCTCGTTTCTTCCGTTATGAAAATTCTGACGGGGAACGGGAAAAATGCGCTCGTTAAATCGTCCCTTTGTGTCTTTGGAATCTTCCCGGGCGGCGTCGGTAACGGGGGCCCTTTTCTCCGAGCGCTGCGACCGCTTTCCAGATAAGGAGGAGTTTCGCGAAATTACAGTTAGCGATCATTCTTAAAATGCAGACAAAGGCCGGCCCCGTTTATTGTCGCCGGTCCCGCTTGTTTGTTGCGGGAAGATTAGAGACTCGTCCCTCGAGTTACATGGGATGTCGCGACGACTTCCGATTCAGATCGAAGGGAAAATGCGGAGTTCTTGCTCGGTTATTCGACACCTGCTCGTCGATTCGATGCTGATGCTTGCAATGCAAAGATGACGGTTTCAAATCGAGTATGTTTTGTTGATAAAATTAATGAGACGTTTTTGGATTAAATGATAGCGAAACATTACAGTAAATTCTCCTCAATTGTCCGTCAGCTGGTAAATAAAAATGGACAACTTGAGAAGAGGAGATATGATTAATTAAGTTTTGCGTCTCGTTTTTATAGTTATCAAGTTCAATAAACCATAAAAACGATGTCCATAGTTCAAATTTTTGTATCTCACCTTCCCAAATTTTCCATTTCTGTTTACAATTTGAAGGTCAATTGGGGAGGATTTACTGTATTTAACTGCCATAAAGTAGAAAACTGTGGTGTTTTATATCTGTGACAAGACACGAAGATGGTCTATCTTTATACCTGTATTTTTATCTTATAGTTAGTTACATTCGAGATGGAAGCGATAGTAGACACGCCATTTATAGACATTCATTCCATTTCTCTCATTCAAGAATTCATGATGATTGATCATCACAGTAACAATAATAATTTTCTTTTTTTTTTTAATATATTATACATAAATATACTAATTGCAGAAACCAAGAATCAAGCGAGAAATATTTTTCCACCAGTGGCGTATTTCTACAACACTAAAAATTGTTTATTACGTTTTAAAATAAATTTGCGTATAGCTAAAAGATTGTTAAAAGTGTAATTACTGCACGAGTCACGAGACTCAATTTCATATACACAAAGTGTTAGTATCCTAGAAAATAGAAATGCTGTAGATCGGAAAAACTACTTTGGATTTACGATTAAAATGATAATCCATTACAATCTGAGTGCAATGGATTAATAATACTAATAGTAATACTAACCCTTTGCACCCGATTGATGACTCTGAGGCACAGCTAAAATTGTTCTATCACATCTCAAGATAATTTTTATACAATCAATGTTAATTTTAAAAAAATTGTTAGGTAATGAAACTATTGGTGTGGGTAACAAGAATCAATTTCGAATGCATAGAAGTGCACTGTGTTACATAGAACGGAAATACTGTGAGCCAGAAAGTTTACATCAGATTTACAGTTAAAATGGTTTCGAGTGCAAAGGGTTAATAGTTGTATTTCAATAAAAATCTTCCTAAAAGCCGCAGTCTATCAATCATTGCGTTCGGTGTCCGTAAATCTAGCGTGAAATGGGCAGAACGAAGTACAATTCCGGGAGCGGGATCCGGGAACAGTAAAGCCAGGGCAATAAGAATCCGGAAAAGGTAACATTTCCACGTCTTATTCGAGTCCTCCGTAGCCACAAAAGAGGCCGACCTTCCTCCCTTAACGTCAAGTCCTTTTTGATTAAAGAACGCCCATAGTCGGGATCGTAGGTAACCGATATTGAAGACCCGGGCGTCGATTGAAAGGGACCCGGTCGTCTCCGCCGCCCTTTTTAAATGTCTTCAGGTGCCCCGAACGGCCTTGAATGAAATATTAAAGTGTTTTATGGAGCCGGCGTATTACCGCGAGAGAGTGGCGTAACTCCGAGTATAAATCTTCCTCTTGCTAGACATCTCGGCGTTGGAGGGAAGGTCGTCCGTGGAAACGGGGCCGATGATTAGACCGGAGAATACTGTTTGCCGGTGTCCGCATAATGCTGGAGAAAGCAAACAATCCTGTCCCCGATACCAACTCGAAAATGAATATTTTTTTCGGGAGACCTGGTCAGCCTTTCATCCGCGTTCCATCTGCTGGCCGCTGAATGAGCAGTTTTTCCCGGCATTCTCCCCCTCCCTCTCTCGCTCTCTCTCTGTCTCTCTCCCTCTCCCTCTCCCTCTCCCTCACTCCTTTTTTCAGCTGGTCTTCGTTTTGCTACCCATCCTCCGCGACCGCCGACACGGCCATTTATACCCCAGGGGCAGACAGCGAGGCGGTGAGGCGGAATAAATCGCGGCTCCTTTACAAGTGCTGCCAACAGAATAGAAACATCGCCTTCGCCTATCAATTATTTGCCGTGCAATTTACGAGGGCCGGCGGCGGACGTCAGAACGGAGCTGAAACGGCGATGGCGACCGGAGGGTGACGGGGATGGGGGTTGCAGCTCGCCTCGTGCACGTTGCAAATAAACTCGGCACCGCGGCCAGGGAGATGGCATCTTTACTACGACCTTTTGCAACTTCCTGCCCGGCCCGGCTGCTCCCTTTGCCCGCTTTGCCCCCGGCGCCCTGCGACCCCTTCGCTCCCGTCGCGCCGTGACCCCTTCGGTGGTGAGTTCTTGCTCAATTCGACGTGCACAGTCCAAATATTTCCATCCCCATATTTTAAAGATGAGCGTGCCGATTTATGGCCCGGCGAACGGGCCGAACGCTGCGCCGCGTTTCCGACACCGGCGCTCCTCGGGATACAAATTGTTCTGTTTTTCCACGAAAACTCTGGATTTCTCGCAAGGGCAATGTCGTCGTCGTCGTCGTCGTCGTCGTCGTCGTTGCCGTCGTCGACGACCTCTAAAGGGATGAGCTTTCACGAAGATCGAGCCGCTTTTAAGCGGTTCCTCGCTTTGTCCGCCGATCGTTGTCTCAGATTTATTTCTTGCGGCTAGTTGTTTATTCAAACGCTATACGGACTTTTTATCTCCCGGCGCAACGCGAATATGTTCTCGGACCTTTGAAATATTGATGGTGGGGCGGAGTCTTTGTGCAGCGGTACGCAAAGCGATGTGCACTTTATCCTACCTTTTATTTGATTAAACTGTGCATATTCCCTCGCTGGATTTGGATTTATCGCGCTCGTTGTGACTCGTTGATTTATATCGTTTCACTGCTTTTATTTCGTGCGAGCTATTTGGTATGTTTGTTCTGGAGGATCTTTCATTTAAATTTTAGACTTTCATTACAGGTCAATGAATTTGTCGAAATTTTATCGCTGCTGTCGCACTGTTGGATACTGAATGGGTAATCTATTCCTTAGAGATATTACTGAAATATTTTCAAATGATTAATTACACGAAAAAGGTTCCAAGTGACTGCATTATTTTGTACAAGAATTATTGAACATTTGTATAATCATTTTATGCGTTTATAACAAAGCATATAAATAAAACGTCGAAACGAAAGAAATAAAGGATGTATTTACGATTATTTCGAAGACAATAAAATTGTTAAGGAAGGATATAAATTTCTATTTATAAAATCACAACACAAAATTGATTTATATCGATTGCGACATAGTAGAGTAAAATAGAAAGTTTGTACTAGAAAATCAATAAGTTTAATACTTCTTACGTTTTCACTTATTTCTGTTTCCCTGATCATTCGTGTGATAAATGCATGCAAAGCTAACAATTATGCATTCTTGTTTGCAAAATGTTTACATGCTTATAAAGAAAAGTCTTTTAAAAATGAACCGATTTTACATTAATCTAAGATAAAAATTTTGAGCAATTTTGTAATGTCTACAAGATGGCGTCTATAAATTTTCAATAAAAGTGTATGGCTGTTCAAATTCCCGCGAATAAACGAAAGACTTCCAACGCGAGCAATTCGATGGCCGTTTCCGGTGGTATTTGACGTCTTCCAATCGAGTGTTTGCAATTAATTAGCTGCCTGGTAACAGTTTACTCGTTGTTGTCGTTGGCAGGCACAAGCATACCATGCCCGAATCCGTTCTGCGAATGTTCGACGAGCGAATCGCGTTGCAATGCGCTAGCATATTCAGCTATATGTATGTATAGGCAGGCGCGCCGGTTCCCGGTGAAATTCGTTAATCGCACGGTTAAATTTTCACCGTGGCTCGGCCGGTTTTGACGCGATAACGCGTTAATTATCGCTCTGTAATATTTCGCCGCAGCGTCGGCCTGTATTAATTTCAAAAAGGGCTCCTCCATGAAAAGCGCCATTCAGCCTAATTACGGTCTGCGGGAGACAATACCTGTCGTTCTTTCCCTCCCTTTCCATCCCACGCCTCTTTCTTCCGTCTATTTTCCCGCTCCCTCTCCGTTCCTCTTTCCCGCTTTTCTTTCTCTTTACTTTCACCGGCTTCCTCCCTTCACCGAGATCCCGTTTCTCCGAGGACGCCGGCTGCCAGTTTCATTTTTTCTGTCTCTTCCTTTCTCCCCCTCTTTCTCTCTCTCTCTCTCTCTCTCTCTCTCTCTCTTTCCCTTTCCCGTTGTTTTTGTCAGCTCGCCACCCACCCTGGGCGAAAACGGCACCCGGCAGAGTCGAAATGTTTTTCCAGAGCGTAAAAACAGAAAGTAAAGATCTCTTAATTCGACATTCACCGTCGCGATTAAATCCCGCTGCCGCTTTTTATCATTCCCATTAAAAATATCGCTGCGCTGGCTCGACCCACTGTTGTCGCCGTTTTCCCTCGATATTTGCACGCTCGTGAAAAACTCCCTCCGATCCTATTACGCTTTAGGCGAAAATGTTAATGGTACATTGAATCATTTAGCGGGCTCGCTGCCATCGATCGTGCCCCCCCACGAACTTTACGCTGCGACGTTTTTACCGATTATGCCGCGTAAGCGCCTTATAACTCGATACTACCCAAGTCACTGTATTCTTTCCGGATTCAGGAAAACCTTGAGACTAGCATTACAGGACAAAATCATGGTCCTCGAATTTACTAAAACTATTGCAATGATGTCATATAATTTGAATAAATAAATTTTTGGTACTTTTATAATGTGTAATAGTTACGTTTAGCGTCTCCTAAATATATATAAGAATTATATTATATAGGAACTAAGAATATATGTATATATAATTAAGCATACTCTACAATCTTTTCTTTATCCCTTAACACGTATTTATAATTCGTCGGTAAATTCGATTATAATCTGGCGAATATTTAAATTATAGCGGAACCGGTTAATGTGCCGTATTCCCACAGCGTAAACGCGTTTAACGACGCTTGATTCCGATAAATAAGGAATATGAAATAATATGTAATAATTCGTCCGATCGGATGCCTAGTCAGCGTATCCGCGCGTTGATCCGGCCATTGTAATTCAGGCGGCGTCGTTCGCAACGGGCGGGCGCCCGTTCAATTCGATTGAAAATATTTGACAACTCGTTCTAAAACGATTAATGAGACATTTAACTGGACAAAACAGATTACGAGGCGACCGCCATTCAATATAATCGAATCGCTGGCTTCAGGCCGGCAACCAGTGTTCCCCGCAACGCTTTCGCACAAACCCCCGCATTTGCTACAAGTTCCCGATGAATACATTTATAATTACAGAATCAACGGCGACCCCCCACTCCCCCCCCCCCCCCCCCCCCTCAATCGAATAGATTTACATCTGCCGACGATCACGCGCGATCACCGATCAATCCGTGACATTAATTTGCCGATTATCCGGTAATTCGCGAAAATCATTTACACTTCATTCGCCGGTCGCGTCGCCGCGCTTTTTCATTAGATCATCGATCGAGTAATTTGCACGCGCCCGCGCCGGTTGTCGTTCCTTTCCGATGTTAATGATTGGGATAGCTGTGCCTGGATTTGGGAATTAGAAATGATGAACGGTCAAACCGAGCCGGAGACTGGCGGATTGGAAAATTATCCTTCTGTTTGCCGAATAATTTTGACTCCGAAATCCGCGAATTTGTATTCATAGATTATGATCGGTGACGTTGTCGCAAATCATTGATGTGATAAATTTTCTAGGTTCTATGGCAACGTGTCACGTTGTTATTCGCACCTGCTGTTCATAAATTTATTCTAGTGGCTTGTCCGGAATATCCGCTGCGATTTTCAGTAGATGGCGTTGGGGCGTGTCCATATGTATCAGAATATTACGAACAAATAATTCGTGTATATTTCCTGGAAATTTCACTTTACCAATAATCTAATGTGTACTATTTGTTGTGTGTATTTTGTAGATTTTCTGAATTTTCTTTGATTAAACATTTTACCCGAATAAAACCACAATGCAACTACGTGGTTAAAATTCTTGTTGAATTTGTTAAATTGTTCACAACATGAAGATATTTTAAAGACACAAATGGGGCTGCTTAGAAACATCTTCAGCTTTATTTATTATTATTTTTTAATTTCTTTCCGATTTGAGATCTTTATATGTTTAGATTCATTATCCTTTTATTGTTGTTCCTAATTTAGCATAAACAGTACCACTTTGGTTATATATAGCTGACACTAATTTTTAACTAGTTTACGTTATTAATATTTATTTTAATATATTTAAACAAATCTAATTTTACTAGGATGTTTATAATCCAACGTTTTGGACTTAATAAAAAAAGTCAAACTAATAATTACTATGACAAACTTTTCACTTTAAAGTTTCACTTTCGTTCACTAAATTACTTTCATTCTACGAAAGTTTTAGAGGTTGATTTTGGATACTCAACGTGTTAGGAACTATTCGTCGTCACAAATTGAGTGAATAAATGACGACTTCAATGCGGCGAGTAAAAATAGACTCGAGTACTCCGAAGAAGCGTAGGACCAATTTAACCCATTTCAGAAATCATCCAGCTACCCAATTCTTGATGGACAATTCCAATTGAAATTTCTGCTTTCATCGTGGCGGACAATGGGAGTATCTTTAAAAATATTGAATATTATGGCTTAATACTAGGTTTATGAAGCACGCCAATTTGACGCGTTTTTAATTTCACATAGAAAAATTTATCTCTTGCTACACACACTTCAATTATCCATTCAGGGAGACGAATATTTGTTAAAATTTATTTTCTTCTACGCCTTCGAATTTCGAAATTTTCTGTGTGATATATCTATCTCTACGAATACGTCAAATTGACACAATGGTAAGACAATACACGAACTCTGTTATCTCAACTCTCCAGTGGCTGTTACAGGATTACTTCTCCGTTCTTTAATTACAAAATCGCGAAAAAAATCAATGATACTATATTTTGGCTATAATCATAGTGTATGCATATTTTGAAACTTAAATTTTTCGAAGTATTGTTAACTTGTGCAATGAAGAAATAAATATCACGTTATTGTAAGTAACTGCAAAAACGTTAGTGTCGATTCAAGTTATACATTCTTTGACGAATAACTCTTCTTCATAGAATATGTCCAAACGAAATACATATACGTTGAAAAGCAAAATTTGTCTAAGAGATGATAGTTCCGGTGAAAGCAGTGACTACAGCTGAAACTAGCTTTATCAAGCGCAAGATAAAATTTAAATTATGCAATATAGTGAAAATATGCAAATAGAGGAATCAGCAGATAGCGAAGAGGAAAATTTCCGGAATTTACATTTCAAAAGAAAAAGAGCGCATGTCCTTTCAGGTTCAGAAAATGATATAAAATTCAATGATACAAAATGTTTATTTTTTTAACGTACGTCAAATTGACGCTTGGCATAGAGATAGGTATATGAGAAATTTTCGTAAACTTAGTGTTAATGGGCAGAAGTTCTAGTACCGTCCCAGGTGGCACAATTTCTGTTGCGGGGCAAAGGGAGTATCTCGCTTGTTTCACCTAGTCCCCACTTGTCTATAATCTCCCGAAACTCACTTCTCTTGATAAATAAGAAAACCAATAAACTAATCGAAGCGAGGGGTAAGCCCGTTCTGCCTAATCACATCTCTCATTCAGCGCGTAACTTAGCCAATAATACTGAAAAGGAGAGAGAGAGATCCTTCTCTTACGAGAAGCGAGACAGTGTCGGGAGTCAAGAGACGTTGTATATTTGCAAACGGCGAGGCTCAAGTCCCTCGTTTCCTGAAAATTGTGGTTAATAGGAAGGGATTATTTCTGTCAATAAAGGAAACGCGTTTACCCTACTTTTGTGAAGGCGTTAACATAGATGGGTTAGTAGGAACCGATCTTACACTTTTCTCTGCGTCATCTTTCTAGCAAAGGACAGTACTTGATATGAAATTTAATGTATTAAAAATTTATTTAAGAGATTTAGCGAACTTTGAAACACACGTATTTACTTCGATAGTGCTTTTTATATTATTCGCTTTTTGTTATTATGCTAATTGAATTTATTAACATTTTTATACTAGAATTAAACAATATTTATTTTATCTATTTTATTTTTCTTTTATTTATTTTATTCATTGCGAAATGTATCTAATATTTAAAAAATTATATAATAACGTTATAGGATTACAGTAGTACAAATTAATAGTTTTCCTTAACCTCAATAATAGATAACAAATCATTGAACACCGATACCGATTCAGAGACTACCGGTCAGGGTAAAAAGACGATGTATAGCCTGACGGTTGGCAAAGTGTTAAAAACAATTCACAAACGACTGCCTAAGTCGGTCTAAACTCCGCTATCTGTGCGATGATCACCGCGAGCATTAACCAAGAAAGGAGCATCGGTAAAACAAATGGCTTCCGAAAAAGCAGTGATGCAACACGAACAAAAGCGGTGTAGTTTTTCAGGACTTCTGGCGCACGCTAACTAGAACCCATAGTGTCTATACCGAGACTTTCGGCGGGTATTCCGCGTGGCTGTTGAATTTCAATGTTCTTTGTTCCAACATACGTATCACGAGAAGAAGTTCGCGCGGGCGTCCGGGTCGGATTCGCAGGTTCATCGAAATTCATTCATTCGGTTACGAGTTCCCGTGACGCGTGAACGCTCGCCCAGGACGACGTTGGCGTCGGCGTCTGCGTTGGTGCAGCGCGGGAACGGCGCTACGTTACCGTCCATGGAAATTCCGGGACGCGTCTCTAACTTCCTGAACTCGGGATTCAGGAATCGGCAGCGCTGGGTTCCCGGTCGAAAGCGAAAGATAATCCCACGCATCCATATGCATCGGCCGCATTAGCATTCCAATTAATCTTGTCCCGGCCTCGACGAGTAAAGAGAGCGAGAAAGAGCGAGGTGGGAAGAGGGAGAGTGCGAGAGAGATGGAGGGAAAGAGAGAGAGTGGGAGAGAGAGAGAGAGAGAGAGAGACAGGAGGATGCACTTTGCCGACGGACTTCTGGATTATCCTAGTTTTTCGTCGGGCCTCTAACAAGGCCGAGAGAGAACACGCCGGCAAAAACAGCCCAGAGATGCGAGCGCGGGTCCGAAACGCTGGTGAACGCGCTCGGTAGCGAAACGGCCGCCATAAATCCAGGAACGAACACATGCTTTGCATAATATAAGCTTCGCCCGGTGCTCTCCGGCCTCGACCGGTCCCTCGGATTTCTCCTTTTCCCCGTATCATCCTGTTTCCCCGGGTGTCTCGGTGTCTCCTCGTGGCCGTGGCGGCGCGTCTCGCGTTTCGTCCTCGCGGAGCCCGGCCTTGCGCGACCGATCCACTGTTTCTGCAGCCTCTATCCGGTTCCACTTCCACGTCCACTTCCTTCTTCGGCCTCTTGAAACCGTTCCGGCCTCCCGGTTCTCTCGCCGCGCCGCGCCGCGCCGCGCCGCCCCGAGAGGGTATCCTTTTGAACGGGTTCTACCGGTTTTCACGGAGAATCGAGCTCGCCCGCGCGTAGAAAAGGAGCACGCCGAAGAAAACGGTCGGGGTAGGCGCCGGGTGGCCCTCGGGGGGGGGGGGGGGGGAAAGAAAGGGAAAGAAACCGGGACGGGCGGGGGCACGGGGGACAGACATAAAGGAAGGATAGAGAAAGAGACGCGCCTCGGTCGTAGAGGCGGAGGCTATCGCGGATATAGATAGAATCTGTCGATGAGAACCCAGGACCTCGGCTTCTATCTGAGATTTTCACGACGATAATCGTCCTACTCGAGATCCTCGAGACGAAGAAAAAGGCTGGAGCGGAGCTGGCCGGGGACAGGGGGCGCGGAGAACTTATTCCTTCCGCAGACTGGGAAATCGCCGACCTTGGTAATCCAGCGGGCTTTTCAGAGAGAAGCATTCTACGTTTCCTATGAAGCAATCTGGTTGATGATTTCCACCCGGGGACGAGCGCAGAGGGGTTTCGAGGGTGCGCGAGGCTTCGGGGGCCGGGGATGGTGAAGAGGACACTTCGGCCGTTTACAAAACGATCGTAGCTCGCGAGCTTCCCGCGGCCCGAATTGCATTAACGTGTCGACGCTGAATTCCAGGGCTATAACAAACGGGAAACATCGTCCGGATGGCGTCGATTCATCTCGATTGCCGGCATTTCGTGTTCCGTCCATTATCGCCGCTCTGTTTCCGGAAGTTGCCGCGCTTTTATTTAACGCGCCGACCTGTCCATTGGGCGTCGCACGCCGGGCAAGATCATGGTTGCGAAATAGCTTCGTCGGCACCGATGCATGTCCGGTTCGCGGTGACACGATTCGCGTGAACGGCAACGCGAAAGAATTGCCGTCTCAAAGACACCGGTTGCAGCGAACATCCGTAAATCGACGGTGGGGAACCGATGTGTTACCGCGCTCGAAATTCAGACATTTATTGGTTATTTGGGTATCGCCTGTAATCTCGGTGAATTATAGCGCGCGTTAATAGAGCAATATAGAGGCTGACGTTTCTAATAGCGTTCAGGTGAGAGATTGTGCCAGACTGGATCATTAAGTATGAGTTATCGACGCGAGAAGTTGCCCCGTTCGAGCGATTGCGTGTCGAAAAACGGAACATTCAATACATCCAATTGATGCCGATTTGATTAGTCACTATATTCTAATTGAATATTCGCTGTCAGAAATATTTAAGAGAAACTGTTTCACTTACTGGGATTTGATCTTTGCCCGTTTGGCAACTGAAAAGCGTTTTTCAGATTTCCTTGGCAAAAAGTAGCGCGGTCGTTCCGAAAACAGTGCGACAAATTCGAAATAAAATTTCATTCTGTTCGTTAGGTGTAGAATTACGTCTTTTTCATTTAACTTGGCGGCACCTATTTCATTCTACCCAATGGCCATTTCATTGAGTTGCTACATACATCATCATTTACAGACATTTATTTCACATCTATTAACGACGTGAAAACATGGCTCGATGAATTTCTTACTTCAGCGTGATCAAAATTGTATTGCAAGTTATTTATCTCATTCACTTATTTAACGAGTCTAACGAGTTATATAGCTATGTTGTTCCATAACTTATGTCCAGTAACGACGTATAATAGATGTTCACGAGTATCTTATCGCAGATCTTATTAGCATTGCTGTACAACCTGATGATTATGGCATAATTCATAATTACGAAGATCGCTAAAGGATCATTCAACTCGATCAGATGAAGAAGTGAAGGACAATTAACATAACTGTCGAAGGGCCTATATAAAAGCAAATTGTAACTGGATATATTTCAACGACATATTCTCGTAGCTGTTTCTCAATGAAACTTTAATATTAAAAGATATGAATATAGATGATCAATACCAGAAGAATTCGTACAAAATTCAATTAAATTAAAACACTTTCGCGGTGGAAACAGCAATTGTCCGTCACAATGCGACGGTCAGATGAAGCTATCTTCTTGAACCGTATCTCCGCGGTCGCATTTATTCAGTTCGCGTCGTTGCCAGTATAATGAGTACACTTGTAACGCGAGTTTCTTTGGCCGCTCGAATCTCCTCGCTTATAAGATCGATACGTATCGGGGTTGTCGTTCCATTCTTCACGCATCTATGGACAACACACGATAGGAATGTCAGCGCGTTGCATAATTCAATTTCCAGCTGCTGTACGCGGCTCGAGTTTCACGGGGCCGTGCATCGCCGGTTACTCAACTTGGATTACGTGTCACTCGATTTAAAACTCGGCTTAAATCCAATTTCATGACGATCCTGCCGGTCAGCCGGCTAGCTAGATAAGGCGTACGTCACTCATTAATCTCTGACTTCGCGGTAATCCTCGGCTAACTGGATCGACGCAGAGAAAAGAGACGGCTTTCCGTAAGTCTGTGACAAGCGACCGGTCCGTGGGAATACATTTTCATGCGTTTTTCATTTTTTCGTTCACCGTTCGCCGATGGTCCAGCATGCGTAAATTATAAACGGTTTCTAATGTAACAAATAACTAGGCTACGAATTTAACATCAGATTTAGCAAATAAAGAATATGTAGCAGGTTATTTTTCCCAATCAAAAATATTATATTCATACTTTTAATTATTTTTTGTTGTTTCTATTAATGTTTATATAGTCACCGAATCATCGGAGTATTAGAAAATCAGTCTACTGCTTTATGTAGGAAGAAAATAACTGTTATGTAAGTTTTAAAGTCGATTCAATGTTTCAAAAATTAACTTCCATTCTTCCATAAAATAAACAAATTAGTTAGAATAATTCTTTGTAAGAGGAATTATATTGTACTTCAAATTGAATTCTCCTCAATTTTAATATCATCGACAACTCAGAACTGAACATAAAATATGAGTATATTTTGAAGATGCGTTCGCTATAATGTTAGAGAAAAAATCAAACATAACCAGCAGATAGTAACAATTGGGTAGGATAGAATCATAGTAGCATAAGTAACATTTACGAATATTTTATCTTATGTCCTAGAATTCGTACCAAAATATAGAAATCAAATGAAATAAGCTATAATCTATTACTTCAGGTAATTACTTTAAACTACCCCTAAACAATCTCAACAATAAATTTGTTCAATAATCAATACACATATTAATAGACAATAACACTCTTTGTTTTTCACAATAAGGAGAATATAACTAAGACCACAGTTAACACATTCCGTGCCACGTGTACCACTGGTGGTACACGCTTAAATGTCTATTTAACGCGTTAAAAAAAATATTTTATGGCAAGTTTAGAATCGAAGAATTAATTTCCACCAAAAGAATAGATCCATGATAAGTTTGCTTCATAGTCATTTTGACAATACTTAGTAAATAAAAATAATATATCGATTTTTAAAGCGTTAATTGACCAGAATGAAAAGTCGACTAAATACAGCTCGGCACGGAACGTGTTAAATAGAATACGTGAAGTGCAGTCTTTTAATAAAAATAATAGAGTAAAAAGCTTCAGACAGTTTGTCCCAAAAATTTGCATTATTATCAATTTCTACAGCATCTCCTCGAGCGCAGGAGGTGTTCACAAAGTAATATTCGGGAGGAGCGGCCGGCTTCTAGAAAAGGCGGAGCCGGGGAAATTAATTAACGTTATGATCCGGGTTTGGTCACGAAATTAAGAAACACCGAAGCGCGTATCCGATGCGGCAGGTAGAAGAAGAAGAAGGAGAAGAAGAAGAAGTGGAAGAGGAGGAGGAGGAGGAAGAAGAAGAAGAAGAAGAAACAAGCCGGTCGAAGGACTGAGGCGCACGCGAAGCCTGCGATTTGCGTGCCGCTCACGTTTTTCTGCAACGCGTTCCTCGCGTCGCGATTCCGCCGTAATGAGAGAGCACGCACGTGCGAAAAGCCCTTCGCCATTCTCGAACGCGCGGCCCTCGCGACACGTACGCGACTCCCTTTCCCCGGCTGTCCTTGTATCTCCGACGCCCTTTATGCAAATCGTAATGACCGCGAGCGGCACCGAAAGTCACGAGCTATACTTAACCACGGGGGCGCTTACTTTCGTACGTGGATAATCTCGGACTATCCGTTTCCCTTCTCTGTGTTCCCGCGCGAATTTACCGTACGAGGTAAAAATGGCCGAACCGAATCGCTTCATCTTCCCACGACCAGACCAATCGTGCACGGAACCTTTCTTCTTTTGCCAATTATGAAATTAAGCATCGTTCTGGATCTATTCTTATTTTCGATTCAATATCATTTTCTTATTTGCCAATAACATGGAGGATACGTATCCTGGTTTAACAATGAAGCTACCGAGGCCTAACAATAACTAACGTGTATTGTATTATAATGACAAGATGTAATTTATTTAGGTTTATCTTGTTCGATAATTTTCTATGAAGGGATCCGTACAATTTCTGCGACTATGAAACAAAATATGTCAAATCGTTCTAAAGATCTTTACGAGCTTCCTTAAGATAATTTTCGTGGATATAATTCCGACGTCGCGATGTTGCTCCACAAAATTTTTACCTTGTTTACGAATATTACTTGAAATATCTGATTCGCTACTCGTAAAAGAACTCTCTCAAATGTCTCAATGCACGGACGTCAGTGTCCGAATATTACGTTCGACATTAAAAAGCTACATAATAAGGTGGAAATGAATTTTCCAGTTGAAGTGAACTGTGCGAACTATGCTGCGCCGCGTGTTCCGCAAATATACCCACTGCTTTTCACAGATCGCTGCTGAAGCTACTCAAAGGTTAGTACGAACATTCTTTCGAGAGTCGACTATACCTGTCGACGTCGAAAGCAACGGCCGTCGGCGACAGCCAGATTTAAAATCAATTTCGCAGTGGGTGACGCGAGCTGATGAAACGCGCTTCGCGAAAAACAGCGTCGCCTTTATGAAAGTCCGTCGGAAATGATCGAACCAGTTAGCGGATCGGCAGTTCGTGTAAAACGATGGTCGGCCGGGCCCCCGTTGTTTTCATAAATCAAGAACGCGGGCTCGAACAACGCGCAACGAGTTCCCTGGCATCAATCACAATTTACAATCCCTTCTCCGGGCTCGGTGACAAATGAGATATCGCGGTATCAGCACCGTGGCTCAGTCGGAAAAATGGCCGAGGTAATTTCAGTCTCGGGGCATCCGTACCTTCATTAATCGTTGTGTCCCTGATAATTCTGTTTCGCGGAGCCGGTCGGCCGGTTGCCCGGCGAGGAACAACGCTCGCCCCTCGAATTTTTCGTGGAGATCAACAGGTCCGCGACTGAAAGAGCTTGTCATCTCGTCGCGTCGCTTATACCATCGTCTCCCGTCTTTTGCTCTCGATCTTCTCCCCCGCATCGAAACCCTCAGACAATCCCATACTGCGACCGGGAAAATTGTGTCGGCGATGAAAGACTTTCCATACAAATTCACGCTTAACGCGCCGCCAACCGCTTGAGGCGACGCGTTCTGTTCTCTGCTCTCTCCATAATTTCGGAACTTTGTTATGTATGTGTGCTTGCGAACATAAATACACAATGGTCAACGTCATTTGTGATCGCTTGTACTAGGACGTCTTGTAAGTTCTCTTTCAACGAACACGTAAAATGCAAACTTAGCATCATGTCATTTCATTTCATTTCATTTATTTACATATACGGATTCTAGACCCTTTAGTGTGTCAAGAAATAGTAAAAATTATACAAAAATTGTACAGAACTTATACACAGTTGTTATGGGATCGTAATAGTTATAAAACATTACATTCAAGTACTACAAGTCTATAAAATAAATTCAATGTTCTATATATATTATTTACTGCAATGATGATTCTATTTAAACAAATATCTTTGTTTATATTTAGAACAAACTACTAAAAGTAGAACTGTTACATTATGGTTTCAAGTTAAAACAGTTGCGAATGCAAAGGCTTGAAATAATTTGCATAAGGTTTGATATACGATATATAATAATAACCAATGGTTTTTATTGTATAAAATAATAGAAACTGCACATTGGTACTTGTTCAGAGTTTGATGTCATTCTTCGTACTGACGTAACGAGTATAATTTGCGAGATGCAACAGAGTTTAGAGAGTCGCGCGGAATTTTCGCAGTTGTAACATTATGCCTCCTTTTTGCCATCGATAATTTTTATGGCCTTGTAATAGAGCAACGTGGAGGACCGCTCTAACCTCGGAATCACCGACTCTTTGCAATTACTCCGACGAATTGTCGATCGTCTGAGTAACAGGTGAGGTAACGAGCGAAATTAATGGGAGCGTAACGGGTCGGAGCGGCGATTAAACACCGAACTGTCTACTTCCATCGTCCTTTATCGGACGGCGGGAAGATCGTCGAGTACCTCGCCGTGATGGGGTAGGTAAAAAGGTGGAAAACGATAGACACCGATTCTGAACGTGGATCTTTTATAAAACAACGATCAGGTGGAAACCTTTGATGAGATATCGACTGGGCAACCCCTGCCGGTAGGCATCGACGCGTCGGACGGACTTAGCCGTCTTATATCTTCGGCGACTATATCCGTCTCTCTTCTCCCGCGACGTATCACGATAGATTGTACGTACATATGAGGCGAAAAAGAAGAAGAGAAAAGCGAAGAGAAAAGTAGAAAGATGAAGGAGCATGATGAGGTGGGTCGGAGGGGCCGATCGGAAGGGAGACGATAGAAATGGCCACCCTTTCGTTCATCCCTTTCTGTCACCGTTCGAATCCCGACGATCGTCTTCCTCCCGCCATCCTTTCACCCTTGCCCCCCTCTGCCCTGCTCGTCTTCTGCTTCATTTCCCCGTTTTCCACGGATCTACCCCGCAGATTCCGTGCGCGCCCTCTTGCCCCGCCGTAATTTTCCACGCAGAGATATCCACTGTCGATCGCGTAGCGTGTCGGTGTTTAGTCTTGCTTTTATTTCGGATTGAAACGAAATTGAGACTTCGATCTGCTTTCCACGTTGGATACCGTCCTGGAATTCTCTCCTGCCCGCCACACGACCCTCTTCAGGGATGAGCGATCCCGTTTCTGATTTTTCCTACGCCGGTTACGTTTGTAAAACCGGCACGCACCGAGGCACCAAACGAAACTCGCTCTGCTCCTGACGGCAAGCATCCCCTGTCCTGCGGCTTTTCAGGGTGCGGCGGATTCCTTCTGGATTTCTTGCGGGTCTAGAGATCTGAAAATACAGAGCAGCAATCTGGATCGAGAGAATCTGTACGTCTGGAGCTTGTGCACTTGGTTTGGTGGTTTGGAGGAATAGAGATAAAATTATAGGTAAATTAGGTATTGATACATTTATGAGAAAAATGAATATGGTAGTCGAGGCGGATACTGTTGTGTGGCCATTTACTGTGCGTTTCGTTTGTTTTTGGACATAATTAACTTTATATTTATCGAATAAGACATTAAACTCCTTGACTTAAAAACGAAACAGAATACTGGACTAAAAAAGATCCACTACTCTAAGTGAATTATAACACTGTGAAGATATGTGAAGAGTATAAGGATGTTGTTGCATTATTTTCAATTTATTACAATTACAAAAAGAAGGAAAACATTATCATCTAATTAACTTATTTAAATTTTCCATAAAGATAGTCCAGTAAGGAGTACGATTGATATCAGAGGTTTGACAAACATGGAGAACATTTTTTACTCATTTGAACTCAACTTATGTGGTGAAAGATCTAAAACACAATTGTACATACATAATAAAAGAAAAAAACTATTGTGTAATAGTCAAGAGTGAACGAATTTCATAATCTGTTACGCAAAAGTTGAAGGTTCTTTCACTGAATTGATTTTATGAAGGTATGCCCTTGCACACCGTGACAAAGTTTTATTTCCTAATACGGTCGACTATCTTAGAGTTTGTTGCTTCTTTATCGAGATTTTATTACGTCGTAAATTACGCGCTGTACCACAGTACCTGCACTTGCCGTACATGTTGCTCGAACAAACGTTCTTGTGATTTTAAGTAAACGGAAGAGATTGTGCAATAACCACCTAGAGATTTAAAGGAATGATATAAATCGTGCTTCACGCGCCTTTGAAGATGTTATTGTCCATTCAATTTCGAAAATCGCAGTTCCGAGAGACGCGGCAGTTAATTGAGAATGTCGCGTCGCAAAAGGTGATGCGGTATAAATTATGCGGAAATTTCTAGCTGTTGAAAAACCGCTTCAAATCTGTCGGGGAAAACTTTACGGAAATTAAAAATGTCGGGACCCGTAATAGGCGAAAAAATTACGGAAAGAGAGAGAAAGAGAGAAAAAAAGAAGGAAAGAAGAGGAAAGTAAAACTATCGAGAGAGAGAGAGATTTGCCGGCGTTCGATTGGACGTCGAAATCGTGAGCGCAACCCGAATCGGGCGCGGGTAAGCCATCGACAGGAATGACCGAGAGAGCACGCTTTAAAATCGGGCGTCGATTGATTTTTACTTTATATCGATCGCGGCGAAAGGCGGAAAGCGCGCCGGCAAAACCGAGCGAGTTTTAATTACTGGCCGGGACCGGGAAAGATCGACGTCGAGCAATCAACTTGACCGAAACTTATGTAACAGCTTTTATAGTTCGCGGCTGTTTAAACATTGAAAAACGAACCGTCGTCGCCGGGGTGGTCCGAGCGGGGTCCGGTCGGGAAAAGGGGTTGGCAGGAGAGATTTTAAATGCGCGACAGGTCGTACGTGCCAGCGCGAATTTCAAGTAATTTATTTCGTAATCGTCACAGCTGTTGCAGTCGCGCAGCCCGCTTTTGGCGAACGAATCCCGACGGCGCCCGATTTGTACGCGTATTCTTCCCTCATTTCAATGTTACGCCATTTTACTTCGCAGGAAGGATGACGTTTTTTCGGTCCTCCGACTCCGAAATTGGAGCTTCAACTTTCCGGCTAATTTTTCAGTTACCGAGTCTCCCGTGGAAATTCGTCATTTTTATTATCACTGCACAGTTCGTATTTTTTTTCTGCGTGGAAGTCGCTTTTAATATCCCTCTTTTTAAATACCGCAGTCGGCGACGAAGTTCAAAGGATACTGCCAACTTCCATAATAATACGAATTTCAATTTCTTCATTCCTTTTAAATTGCCATAATTTTATTAGAAATATTTCCAACTGTGGAATCCATTTATAACCAGACACAATATTTTCTTCAAATATTTTATCGTATCCGAAAAAGTAACGAGAACATTAAATTAACAAGAACATTAAACTAGCGAAAGATAGATTGTATCAAGAATGTTTATAATAAATAACGATCGCTTGCGATACAACGGTACACATGTCCGACCAAAAAGATCGCTGCATCAGAAATGAAATTAATGTCCGCAGACCGTTTTTGTAGAGAAACTTGAAAAAAGCGGATTCGATTTTTAGTTCGATTCAGCTGGAACAATGGAAGAGCGTTGCAAAAACCAGAAAGAGGATATTGCAATGACGACCGCGCGTATCAATCAGCGAGAAAATAGTGAAAAGACTATTCTCCGTAAAATGTAACGGTTAATCCTATTTGCTCTGTAGTCTCGTAGCCTCGGCTCTCTCTCCCTCTCCCTCTCTCTCTCTCTCTCTCTCTCTCTTTCTCTCCTATCTCTCTCTATTTTCCTCTATACAGCCTTTTCTTCCCTTTTTTTATCACAATGCCCTGTAACCTTTTGAGCACGGTCTATTCCATCCCGGGTCGAATCCACGGCCATCTATCGAAGAGCTCGGCTCGTCAAGCAAAGAGGCCGCAGTCTCATGAAAGTCCCTACTTTTCGGAGCTCTTGGTTCGACGACACGGCGGCTAGAAAGAGAAAGAGAGAGAGGGAGAGAGAGAGAGAGAGAGAGGGAGGAAAGAGAAGCAGAGAAGAGGGAAGGAAAAGGGGTGGAGAACGAAGGGTAATGAGAATTGAAACGTAACGGCGGAAGATAGCTCCTAATCCTCGGCTCGTCGGGGCCATGGATTGCTTTTCCATTTATCCGGCAGGACTACGAAATTAGGATGATCCCCACCGCTCTATTTGTTCTCCTCAGCCGCCACCGCCGCTGCTGCCGTCCTCGACGACGACGGCGGCGAATGGCAACGACGACGACGACGACGACGACGAAGACGACGTAGCATTGCCCGATATTGACGGGGCATGCGTATGAAAGCGAGTGTTCATGATTAAGGAGACTGTCACTTTGGATCGTGATTGTTGATTAAACCTGTCGACGGGAATTATGCGCAACGTCGCCATTAATACACGCCGGACACGTGCTCGGAGGGGTTCACTGAACCGATCGGCCGTCTCACTGAAACATTCGCGCCGCCGCGAGAATTTTAATTCAATTAACCAGCCCAGGCTATTTCGGGGACCAGATCGGGTTGCTTTCTTTCGAGGAAACCCGAATGCTTCGCGATTAATCCGCTTCGAATAGATATTGTTACGACTTCTACGAATCCCCGTGGTTCCCGAGTTCCTATTGTCCAGAAAGTTTGGTTACGAAGGGGTCGAGTCTATTTATTGAGGTTTTATCAAATCTGTCGTTCCTTATCCCTAGGACGCTTAACCCCTTGCACTACAATTCTTTTCACGCTGTGTTAATTAGCATTTATTCGTTCTTAATACTTTCTTTAATAAAACTAAACAATTCTTACCTCTTATATTGTCCTTATTTATCTTCGTCCCTGTACTTCGATAACAGAATAATTAAATTTGATTTCGATTCGAAATAAATTAATAATATTCATATTCAGTAGAGCAAAAAAGTGTTACAGATATTGCTATTTTTATGCGAGATATACTTATTTATTTTAAATAATACATTCAGATGGCTGCAGAAATAAAATATGAGACATTTATATAAGAATAATGTTAGCATAAAAATACATGTTTAAAAAATTTCCCAAATCTCTCTTAATAAGTTGAGCGCCGCGTCGATCACATATAAGTGACACTAATTTTTTAGCAATTTTGAAAATTCATTTTCATTGTAATATATTCGTACAAACTGAATTTAAGTTTCGGATGCGAGTTTCTAATGCCATCCACTAAAATAAATTTTAACTTTTTAGTTTCGGTTGTGCGCAATGAACGTGACTGGCATGCTAGAGTATTATCACAGATTCACAAAGTAAATTAAAAATTTTCGAACATGTGTTTCAATGAGGTAACATTTTCAAGACTCCTTCTGTAACGTAGCCGATTAAATTCTGCTGGAACAATCACTCGAAAGAAGATTTCTAATCACGTGAAACACTGCTAATGAGCTTCTTGTAGCAAGAAAACTATAACTCAGGGTCAAAGAAAACTTTCTTTCTTCCGCGGTGTATTTCGCTGGCCTCAAATAAAGTAATAGCTTCCAGTGAACTTTATTAAACTATTCGCCGTGCTAAGCTGCAGCGTGGCGCATAAAGTTGGATGCACATTTTCCCAAGAACAGGTCGTAAAACTTTCTACGCGGGACAGGTCCATAAAGTCGCACGCACTCGACTAAAACGTTGCGCATGAAAATAATCACCCTCGGATCTATATGTATAATTTGCCGTTCAGTTATCAGAACGTACCAACTATGTAGCCGTCCGTGGGATAAATCGATTGCTCGGTCTCCCCTATTAAAATGCCGCTGATTCTCTTGTAAACTAAACGGACGATGTTAACGAGAACGAAACGAGGGGGGTCTGCCAGTCAAGGATACAATCAATATGAAATAAGGCGAGCGAATCGCGCTCGGCATGGTGGTCGTTTTACATAGTTTGGAAATAAAGCGAAACAGCGCCACTGGTCCCGGTCGAATCCACGGAAATATTATGGTGCCGTAAATACCGTGGAGCTCGTTAAAACGTGATAAATTGCTGTTCGCCGACTGGCGGTTTATAATATCAATTTAATCGGCTGACTCTGTCGTTGGAAGAGCGGCGAAAATGTTTGTATCGCGGTAAAATGGACGTGTCGCCCAGCGCGTCGGGGGGATGAATTAGCGCGAAGTAATGCGTCTTCGGATATAACTCGTCGTTCCTCCGGATTCCTGCTATTTGTCATGGTGGCCAACATTAACTAGACCTATCATTTAGCCGGCGCACATCTGCCGTAATTAAATTCGGTTACGCATAGATGCCTGGATATCGCGTTACCCTCGGGCGACGCGACATGTTTGCGCGCTCGAAAGAGTCGACTCCGCTTTTGGTTTGCGAAACCAAACAGCGCGAAACCGAACAAAAATTTCAAACGTTCGCGTCGTCGTTTTCGTTTTTGAACGAAGCATCTCGATTAAAATCTATAAACCGTGACGAAACAGCACAGAGAAGCCAAAATCTCTGCAGTAAAATAATTCTAAATGAAGACACTTTACTCGAACCAAGGAGAACCCTTTTTAGGTCAAAGTCATTTACAATTGAATTTAACATAATCGTTACACATTCCCCGAATCGAAAATTCATTTATCTATTGTTTCTAAATACTCTAAACTGTTTTGTTTCCTTTAGTTCGTGTTGTAAAATAAATTTGCTTAACTTTTTTTGATAGTTTTAAGCAATTAATTAAAACCCTCGCATGTTTCATTGAAATCTACAGAAAAACTAATGTGTCTGATTGAAATACCTAGAAAAAGATATCGGAAAGAGATGGTAAATAAAATTGCAAACGACGCCAAGCATAAACACTCTTTGCAGCAACTTCTTTCCGAAACGTCTTTTCCATCTTGTGACTTATATTACAAATGCAAATGGTAAACACGTTACGAATAAAATCCAATTAATTGAAGCGTGATGCAAAAATGAGCGAAGCATTATCCCGAGATCTTTTGCGCTCATTTTCTAAAGGACTATGTGGGGGTTACGGAAATAATTGCGGCCATGTGGAGCTCGTGAAGCAGCATTTGCGATGTCACGGGTATATACGAGACTCGACTTCAGCAGCTGGAAATTCACTCCGTCGATTACACTCGCCGGAATATCGTAGCAAAGCAGAACACCGTGACCGTGGCTGATCCACGGTTAAATCACCCCTTCTAATTTAAAGTTCTACTTTGCAGAACAGAGGCCGTAATAGGATTTAGTTCCGGCCGAGCGACTTTTCCCGAGTAAGATTTCGATGCTTATTATTACACCACGGCGGTGGCGTGTAATCACGCTCGATGGCGCGGCTCCTCGCCCGCCGCCGCCACCGCCACCGCCACGCCGCGCCGCGCCGCGCCGATCGATTCTCCCGGCAAAATAACCTCTCGAGGAGTGATCGCGCGAGATCCGCTGTTTGACACCGAGAGGGAGAGAGCGTGGATTGACCGCAGGCATGCGAGAACCATAAAACTCGGGGCTGCTTACCGCTTAAGAATTTAACGCAGTGGAATTTCGAGCGATAATTACACGCCGTGCCAAGTCGCGCCCGCTCGCGTTCACGCCGGGGCGAAGACAAATTAAACGGGCGTCTGTTTCGCTCCTTTCTATCTACGCGACAAGGCATTTCTTAATGAATTCTTGATGTTCGTGCACGGACAAGTATCCTCGTAAACTTTTCCGTTTCGGGACCAAACGGTCTCCCTTCTTCAAAACGGATTCCTCGCGAAGAATCGTGCCCGTTCTTTTCCGCCATCGATAACGAGCTTCGCGAAACTTCAATTTATCCCCTATTCCCACCACCCCGAGAGATGCCTCGCAGTCTTACGATTTTTCATGAGTCTAAAGACCCTTTGTTCGCGAAAGCTATAGTCGCTTCACGACTGGATTTGGATTAAGCAAATTGGATGAATTGGTAAGAGTCGCGTTCAATAAAATGATTTATACGTTAATCAGTTGACCGACTGATTTCACTGTTTCTAACCCATTGCTGTGCAATTTTCTCCTCAGATTTGATATTTATTAAGCGTCTAAATTTTTACTTGAATGCTTAAATATCGATGTTAAACAACAGAATATTATTCTGAGTTTAACGCTTAACAGACGGACCACGTAAATTTACGTTTTCTATTCTGACTTTCTGAGACCCGACAGAAAGAAACAACCTGTCCATTAAGTGTTACGGAACGGAATATCATTATACTCAACAAGACGAAATAAAATTGACGTAACAAAGTTTAGCCGCAACCACTGCAGACACGCCACGGTTAACAAGTTTAACATCCACTCTATTAACCAGTTAGCTGTGGCGCTCCCTTTTCAGAGCGCGCAACTATGTGTGCCGCGTTATCAAGCGATGACGAGTATACTCGTCAAATACAGGATAAGCGTTGCTGTTAAAATATTGGATCAAAAAGACAGTATTGTTTTATAAAAATAATAATGTTATTACTAGTATTTACCTATTGACGTAACATTAACATATGTTACATACATAATAAATGAAAGACACAGGAAAAATCAAATACTCGTAAAAGTTCAACGATAAAGAGTTATACATAATAACACTTTACACGTGAACTTCAATATCGTTATTTCTTTTTAAATACTGAACTAGTTGCCTTTCGACTAGTACTATTATATCTAAAAAAAACGTTATCTTTGCATATAAATAAATTCATTATGCGATGTTAGGGACGCATGAATTTATCTCAAATTATTCATATTTTTTATTTGTTTGCTTTATTCTGGCCTGGCCTCAAAATACACCAGGTATCTTGAAATTTGAGAATATATTTTTCTTTTCATTGACAATTTAAATAGCCAATGGGTAGTACTTTTCACGCATGACGAGTACACTCGTCATTGCACAAAATACTGCCACATCTCCATGACGAGTATATTCGCCAATGTACGAAATACTGCCACATCTCGACGACGTCAAACCAAGCGAACCGATTAATACAAAATCCACAAGTAAACTATTAACATCATCTGAACTGCCAAATTACAACCACTATGTAACAGAGAACACACTGAAATCGATCTTGATAGCACAGGATCGTTTGGACGATAAGTTTACTAGAATTTCGGAATAATCCGCAACTCATCCGAAAATGGATTCCGCCGGTAAACTGCTAACGTACTTAAATTTGAGTACCACAGCTATTGCGGTATCTCGTGTTATTATACCTGTTACATAAACACCGTGTATCTCGCGATCGCACGTAAGTAATCAGATAAAGCAGCTTGATTTGTATAGTTTGATAAGATAATAGTCACTCATTTACATGTCTTAACATCCCTTCTGTCCCCGTCTCGCTCTGCTCGTAACAGATACCCACGTGTCTGCCGTAGTCCCCGTACCATAACCGCATCCCTCTTCTCTTGTCGTTTCTGCGTAATTCTCGATGCCAGTAGGTGGAAGCTCGTTCAAGCGCTTCTAATCAGCGGCAGGACCCGTCAAGTTCCTCCGCATCGAGTTACAGTTCCGGTGAGGGGGAAGGGGGAGGGGGTGGCTGACTGAGGAGGGGCACAAGGGGGGTAGTTGTTTGATTCTACGTACTCACGAAGCGTCTCCCCACCCCGCCAGCACTTCCGGTGTTCACCGTAACATCCCTCATCTCCGACATCTTCCGAGGCTCCTCGAGCTGCTCGCAAGAACCCAGAACTTTGATCCTTGATCCTGGTTTTACCTGGCGGAGACTCCAACTTCCTCTGATCCCATTCTCTTCAGCCCCCACTTCCGTCCCCCTCAACCCCTTTCGTTCTCACTTGTTCGCCTCCTAACCCATTCAGTTAACCGTCTACTATATCTCGCGCTGAAGGATATAAACGATCCGTGAGAATTAGTCGCTCTTAAGGAATGAACAACTATCGATCTGATATACTGTTATCGGGAGACTGTGGATCCCCGTGCAAAGTAAACGTTTCCAGAGTCAAACAGAAATTTGCATTTCTTGAATATACATAGTCTGTGCTTTTGGCTCGTTTTCGGGCCTGATTATCTCTATATTTATCGAGTAACACGTATAGGAATCTCTTATTCCAAAATAATTACAATAAAAGAATTGCTAGAATACTTGTTAATTGATCACGGTATAACTAACTGTTAGCTAGGATAGTAATATTAATATTTATTCAAAAATAACCAATATGAAAGTATAGAAAAATCGCCCCATCTATCAATAGAAAATTACCGTCCACCTGTGCAAAACTCGTAAGATTACTGCACATGTAATTATGTTTCGTGACAACTCCTCTAAATTCATCTCCGCTTAAAAGTTCAGGCTAATTGATTTTATACGTTTTTATTGTTTGATGTCAGGGCCGCGTGGCGTTGACTTGTAAGCTTATAGGTGCTGCGAGCATTTTAGCAGATCATTTTTCCTTTTGAAACTTTACAACCTAGAGAAAGCGTGGCACCAGCGATGTCCATATCGCCGAGCTAGCTTGTGCTTCCAACGCAAAGTTCACGAACTGATTTCCGAGTGTGTTGAATGAATGTAATTGGGACGTCTCGACATTTTAGCCGATTCGATTATTAATGTTCCGCCGACGTTCCATTTCCAAATGCCACAGCCGCCGTTTGTCGCTACGTGCTTATTTATCGGATATAACTGTTAAGAATGTTGACATCGGAAGACGATTATATTTGGGATTTCATTTAAGGCGTGCTTATGTCAGCTGTGACACATATTCCGTCGTCGAATTCTGGTTAAATAGTAACAGGATCATTCCGGAGTGTTACTTCTTTTTAGAGCATAGCTTATTGATATTTATAGGAGCGTTTGGGCACAGAAGCCGGTTCTAAATACCTTTTAGGTGACGCACAATGCGTGTACCAGACCTCGATTTCGCGGCTACAGATTTAGACTCAACTGGATCTTTGTATCGACAGTGGGGCCATCGATTCTTTCGTTTCGTACACACCGGGAACAATACTTCTATTATAAAGAACTGGAAGCTGGTCGGACTTTTTCACATCTCTCTTACAAACGTTCCCCATGGAAGTGTAATAGGGACAATGGAACAGTTCATCGAATACAATATGATGGTAATTTCTAGTCCGAAAATCCATTATTACAATTCTTAATTTCTTTCGTCTTATTTAGCGTTAGAAACTTTGTTGTTAAAAGTTGATTTAGGTCAAGGTTATGTCAATTCGGATTATAAAACTGGTCTCATTTCAGGGACATTTAAAAATAATTTATAAGAATGATATATGACCATTTAAAAAATATTCAAAAAATGCGATATGATTTTTTTAGATACCAGTTTGGTCAGTTTTACAAAACTCTAAAACGTAATGCGAATATGTTAAAAATACGAGTGAAATAAATTATAAAGTAACTATAAATTAACTCTAAATAATAAACACTTAGCCAACCGAATGGAAAGATTTAAATTATATCGTTTGATGACTGAATGGAGAAATTTTTACGATAATCATCTTTATAATTTCTTCATTTCATTATAATTTTCACGATGTACAAATTTTAAAGAAGTAATTAATGCCATGTAAATTTGCTCCGAAATCTTCATTCAATTAAATAAAATACTGCATTTTTATGAAGTTTTTTAACTTTTCTGCCCGGTCGTCTAAATGTTAAAATAAATTCAGTCGTAAACGATGCGCAGGCTAGTAAAGATTGAAAATCGTTCGAGTACAATAAATCAAGACACCGAGTGTATGCAACAAGTACAAAAAGTAACAAAGAGCAAAGAAAAGTGTTGAAAAAAATGTAAGTCCGACACGATGGAAGAGCCAACTGTCTAATACTACTTAGAGGCTGCTGCTAAATCTATATGACGTAGAACCAATCCGACGTTTCGCAGCGACTGTTCCCGTTCAAGCGGTTTCCTCTTGAGGGGCTATTAAAGGCGGATAGAAAAGAGGCCGTGACTTCTGCAAACAACGCGTAACGAAGCATCGTCCTGGGTAGGAAAACACTTCGGGGAAAAAGGAGAGCCGACACTTTCCAGCGGTAAGCGCGTAACGATCCGAACCGCGTGCGTACACACGCTTATTACGATCTCCCCCCTGACCCTGTTTTCTCTCCCTTCCCCGTGCCGTCCCTGGCCAGCCCGCGCAAAATGTTGCACGTAGCCTGCACGAGGACTAGTCGATGCAGGCGCAACCACAACGCGAGCTTTATTAACGTTTTACTGCCGAGTTTATGACCGATTCACGTGCCTGGTCGCGACGCCCGCAAAAAGTGTTCACACATCCCGCCTTCTTCGTCTGGGTCGGCATACTGCGGGGGAAACACTCGCACGAAACTATATCGTTGGCGGTGATTGCATGAATATTCATTCAATTAGGTATTAATGGTAATGTAAAGGGAATGTGTCTGCGCAGCCCGAGGAAGGTTGAACGACACGGCAACGGAACGTTATGAAAATCGCGGTTCTCGTGTGTTGCGGAATGCTCGCCTAACTGCGACGTGTTAACGCCAGCCGGTGGCACGTTTGATCGCACTTTAAGAACCAGTCGTTAGCCACCGGGGATATTCACATAAATTGCCCCGCAACAATAACAGCGACTCCTCTGTAAACCATTTATCGAACAAAGATAATTAAACGTTGACTCGCGTCGATGTATTATATTTTGCCCACCGTATTTCTGTGGGTGAAAATTTCTCGGTGATTTTCGCAGATATTTCTGCTACGAGCAGGTGGTATTGACTTATAGCAGATTTTCTCGCAAAAACGACGTCTGAAAATAGTTCACGCCTCTGTTTACTCGAGCGTCGGACTCCTGTGAGGTTTGTTCTCGAGAATAGAAGTGACAGATTTCGAAGAGTAAGCTATTCGAGAGCAGATCTCAGATCTACGCTCTCTAGAGCAGATCTAAGATTTATGCTCTGTAGAGCCGGTGGAAAAAGGTGGACAGCAGAAATTGACACGGGATTAAGACTATTCTTGTCCTTGGACAGCTTCTCGAACAGCGTCGCATTAGATTTTACAGAAATTTATCAATGTATAATACAAGTAATCCCTTTCTACAAGACAATAGATTGGTTCTTAGAAAATGCCGCGTTGCGTGCAACTGTGTTATATGTTATCCACAGCCGCCACAGATACATTTTTTTAATTCCATATAAACAATTCAATTTTTATGAAATATATGAATAAGATAAAACGAAATATATGACAACATATAAGATAAAACGAAATATGTAATAACGTATAAGATAAAACGAAACATATAATAACGTATAAGATAAAACGAAACATATAATAACGTATAAGATATAAACGAAAAAAGAAGACAAAAATATTATTTTCATTTAACGCAATGTAATTTAATAAATTTCTATCTCATAATTATTCAGTACAATTCAAACGAAAACGTTTTTTTTTTATGGTTAAACGATATTATCTTCACTTTCTAAACATTCTTCTTTATTTAGATTTTTTGCATCTTCTATCATCTTTAACAAATCTCCAATTTTGGTTTGTTTACTGTTTCTTACAATATCATTGTAGATTTCATGATATAAAAATATGCAATATTGCAGCTCTCTTTTGAAAGTTCTACTTTTATTATTCCTTTCCCATCATTATTCTATACTAATTTAGTTTTTAAATATGTTAAACAAAAGTCATATTATCCAGTGCTGTACGATGTTGTACAAAAGTTCTCACAATTTTCTTATCGTGTTAGAGTGAAATAGTGTTACAGGTTGTGAACTATGCGAGAGTTCCGCAATTTATCCTATCGTGTTAGAACGGAAACGTGTTATATGAAGGCTGCTTGTACATTTATCTTCCATGTACAATGTCTGCTTTTTACCTTGTATTTACCTATGTCTGCTTTACCTAGAAAATCTTATTCAACCCTTTAAAAAGACGGAAGAATGCAGGCATTTTTAGACTGTTTGATATCTGCGAACCGTAAACGATGTTGCATGCGTCCGAACCGTAAAGAACGATCGTAACGACGACAGAGGTGGGAATTGCCGGCTACTCGTTTGCGTCATTCGACCAGAGTATTCGATTGCATTGCGCAATGCACGGACACGATGAATCATCCGGTTGATATTTTTGCGACGGTGTCGCTAATTGAACGGTAATCGTGTGCCGCTGCCGGAATTAATCCGAGTCGAATCGCATTAAGGGAAGCAATAATTCATGGATCTGGAACGTCGGCCGCCGACCGGTTTCTATTTTCGCGAGCCGGACCGCTCGGCCACCTTCGGCCAAATATTTGGTCGGCGGAACGGAACCGTTCGCTTGAAAAATTCATTTCGAAACTTTCCCGCGGCACGATCGGCCCATTGGCGCGATCGATTACGTCGGGAACGCACAGGAGGCACGTATTGACCCACGACGCGTCGCGCGAACTGCAATGATAAATATTATTTAAACGTAGATACATGCCACAGATCCGATGTTTACATATTACACGGAACTCTGCTGGTTTTTTACCGGCGTAGCAAAGAAGACGATCGATCGAACCCCGTTCCTGGTAACCTTCCACTTCGACGCAGGAACTTTCCCCATGTCTACAGTCACGCGGTCGCTCCGAAATTTATGCGAACAATATTTCCAATACGTTTTCTCCAAGTCACGCAATTTTCCGGCAACACGATCTTACGTATTCCCCGTATTTCACCAGTGTCGATTCGGATATTATTTGTTTCGCACGATTCTACCGAGCGAGCCTATTTTCGTTACGGTGGAATTATTTCTCTACAGGGTTTTCTTGCGGAATGTGTTCCCACATATAATTTTATCAGGAAGTTATTGAATGTGAAATTATATTAAAGAGATCGATCATCGCAGCATTGGGAAGAAGTATGTACAAATTGTTGTTTAAAATTTACACACTGTTGCGTATTATAGAAAGCGATCAGTTCACAAAGAAACAATCTCTTTAGAAAAATCGGTTTTCATTAAATATGTGAATACATTTTTTACTACAGAAATCTGAAGCTACATTTTGCAAATTTGTTATTCATTTAATACTTGTACCACAAGCAGGTGATGAGATTAAAGAAGTTTACAGGAAGCGTGAAAAAGTGGTCTGTAAACACGTTATGCATTGAACGGAGATATTCGACACACGTGGTGTTTTATCAACAGCGTTGTCGGAGGATCATCACGGGATAGCGTTTTTTGGAACCAATCCGTCGGGTTCTTGCTTGAAAACCGTGAAACGCTTGGCCGCTGACAGTCATTGTGACTCATTCATACCGTATCAGAAGTAAGAAACTGCATCGGAACGAGTTTAAGCCGGGACCGCCTATAAAGGTGTGGACAGGTGTTCTGTCGACGTGCGGCCGTTTACACGTAACACACGTGGGCGTCGATCCCTGGCGCGCGCGAAACAGGTGCGTTGATTAATCGAGGCGAAGCAATACCTCTTTTCCTCGACGTCGTTATCGTTAATCGGTTTACTTTTCCATTAAGCTGGACGTCAATTACCACGCTTAATCAATATACATATAAGCCCCGATAAATCAATAAAATTAATTACAGCTCGGAGTCCGATACCTCTGTGTGTACAGGTGACAGTTTGCTGACGGGGGCACCGAAGGCCGATTTTCAGGCTGCATAATGCGACACCACCAACTGTGTAATTTTGATGATTGTTCTTTGCGCTGATACACTACTCGTCGCAGCGCGTATGCGTAATCATCGCGCCGCGTTCAATTTTGATCGTTTACATTACCTATATACAGTGACTTACGTTATTATTCGGAAACTTGCTAAAATGCGATAATATTTTAAAAACTCACTAACTTCTTTAAAACTGGACTAAACGATTTGTATTTCTTTTTAGATGATGCAAGGTCTAGTTTACTATACAATGACTAATATATTATATTAAACAATAGTATACATTTACAGTTTTACTATTACTTGGATTGACAAAACAAAATACAAAATTCTCGTTTTTTAATTTTTTATCCGAGTTTATAATAAAGTTTAAAAATCTGTTTTGTAGATCGCGGTAAAATATATGCATGCTGAAAATTTCATGTTAATGCAAAGTCAAGTTACAAGCATAAAATTACTTTAAAAATTGTAAATTTCTGTGCAATCTTACATTGTTTATAATTCATTCCCAGGTCGACCGATTTCGACAATATTTTTAACATGTATATAAGTAATCGAGATCTATAAAACGCGTTTTTTAAATTTTCGTTATAAGATTGCGATGAATTGGAGATTGTAGAATTATTTGGAAATTAATATGACTATCAGTGTTGCAACGTAAAGAGCTTACTCAGACTACTGCCGTCATCTTCTTTGCCATTTTTCCGCTGTTTCCCGTCGACCATTCCTACACAGCTACAATATACGTACGTGTCGCACACGAACAGAACGTCATGTGCAGAAGGTACCCCACCCACGACCAACTTCTGCTTACAGTGAGCGAGAGTATTTCCACCGTCATATTTCTTTCGCTTTTGCACCAATGCGTAGAACGGCGTTTACCAATATTTTCCCACTTCATTCAAAACTTGCGCGATATCAAAAAATAGTTCCCTTGAAATACGAGTAACCGAGTGTACAAAAATAAACGCTTTCCGAGTAATGCTAAAGCTACATTTTAACAAATATAGTATTACGTGTTACAAATATAGTGTACAAATGATTTTAAACAGTAGTAAGGAAAATTTATATTATTCATCTCAAGTGCGAAAAAATGGGATGAAGTAAACATTTGTCCCATTTGTCTCGTTTTCATCTTAGTCAGAAACTTATAAAAAGATTAATAATACATCTTTTGTTATTAATTGATATCAGCCTTTCCGGGTCAAGACATGGACATAATTCGCAACGAGTATAAATTTAACTTACACGCAAAACTTAACCACACCGTCTTCATTCATGCTTAAACTCACTTTCGCGCGTACTTCCATTTTCATCTTTACTTCTCCGTCTTCACTAACCACCTTATAATTTCTAACTTAGGATACCCCATAACTACGTTCCTTAAACTAAATTTTAAACTAAATAAATCGCTACTAATATACTTATAGCCCCCGCTATATTTCGTAAATACAATTTTATTTTTCTGTTTTTATCCTTGCATTTTAATTATTTCTACGCCGCTTTCCCCGTAAAATCTACCTGTTGCCTTAAATCAACACTCGCCGTGGGAACTGTGTTGACTGTTTTCAAAATAAAATAACTTTTTTTGAATTAGTTAGAATAACTTAACTTCTTCCGGATGATAGAGAAACAAGTATACTACACAATGAATGCAATTGTTTATCACCTCGAACGACGATGAAATAGAAAGCTCGTATTTTTTACCTTTTTTATCCAAGCCTATAACAAGTATTTAAAAAATTCGTTTTGCAAATCATAGTTTACTAAGGTTTATGTTAACTCGTAACAAAGTTACGATAATGTGGCTTTATAATGAGTTACAAATAATTAAAGATTGTAAAACTCGCAATTTTGTTCCTACTGTTTATATTTTCGACCAATAACTATTAAAAATCTGCAGTTTCTTAAATCTTTGAACACCTGAAGCTTGACTACGCGTTTATCTATTTCGACAAAACTTTCAGTATGCGCATGAGTTATCGAGATCTACAAAACGCAATTTGTAAATTTTCGTTATAGGCTTAGATAGAAAAGTTAAAAGAACGAGAGTTTTTTATTTTGTTTTGCCATTCGAAGTGATCACAATACTAAAAAGAAATATTATAGTCACCGGATTCGATTCAAATCATTTGGATCAACTTTAAGAAAGTTATTCCACTTTGAAAGTAATCAACGTATCTCCTGCGACGAGATTACCTGCCTATAGCCGTTGCTTTGATAATAGTTCACTTCCTCTTTTATAATATGACAGCTTGTTTTCCCATCTTCTTTTTTTCTCATGCGTTGCTTAACCGTCCACTTTCCATTCGCTACTTGTATTCTTTCCTCGTACTATACACCATTGCTCTAGCTCCTGACACTATTCTTAACTTAGTTTTTCATTCTAACTATCTAAAATAAATAATATCTTTATTCTATCAAATACAAAATATCTTTGCATAATGGCGATATCGGATTCGATGAGTTTCTACCGAGGTGCAATTATTCCTACTTGCAAATAGTCTAACAATACAGGTACACACGATGTCTGTGTTAGATGCTAGGTCCCATAGACAGTTAACACGTTCCGTGCCGAGCTATATTTAGTCGATACATGATTCTAGTCAATTGAAACTATAAAAATCAAAATATTATGTTTATTTATCAAGTATTGTCAATATAACTGTGAAGCAGACTTATTATGGATCTATTCTTTTGGTGGAAATTATATCTTGGATTCTATTTTGTCGTAAAATATTTGTTTTAATGCATTGAACAGCTATTTAAACGCGTACCACCAGTGGTACACGTGGCATGGAATGTGTTAAGAAATAAACCAAGGGGTGCTGTAAACAGTGTTCTCTAAAGACATTCACTCCCGGTGATTTTTAGGAGTAATTCACAGGGAAACAATCACCCCTTAAAAAAGGGAAATAATCCAGGCAAGCGGTAAACGAGTCGAACAGTTTACGAGACGTAGCTGATCAGCCTCAGGAGTACGTCAGTCTCGAGTGAGAAAGGAAACAAGCAACATCGACAAGTTCGCGTATCCGGATCTAGATTCTATCCATCGTAGATATCAGCCAGTAACTCTGCTACCTTAGCAACTCTGCAATAAACTAATGACAGTTGATTTAGTTTATACTTATTTATCCCAGTCCTTATCCTTCAAGAAACAGCCTGTTCGACCAGAGATGACTTCCATTAAAATGAAATTCTCCTATTGTAGTCCGAGCAAAATGTTTACGGAGGATCGCCGATTTATTGCACTGTCAGTTTCGTTGGTGGTAGCACTTACCAGAGCTCCTCGTATGTGTGCCCGGCGTGGAGTCGGCGAACTAGGAGTGCCGCGATTCGAAACTCCGAACATTTTCCATTATCCAAACGGACCGTGTCTCGCCGGAACGACAAGGGTGTACATCACGCCGCTATATCTGCCGACAGCGCCGTAGACAAAGTCTTTGACACGCTTGGGCACCACCTCCGTTTCCTCATTTGCAATTAAAAACAATTAATTACACTCGCCGGCGATGTCGTTCCCGCCCATCGTTTTTATTCGTATCGGCGAGCTCGATCGCGTGCACGCACCGGGCACAAAGCGGCCTGTCGAAGAGAAAAAAAGGGAGAGAGAGAGAGAGAGAGCGTCAGAGGAAGGGAAAAGGAAAGGAAGGATGTGAATCGCGGCATTTCGACCTGGCAACGTCGAAGATACTTCAAATTCTTTCGAGACGCTCGCAGTCACGCTTACGCGCTCCAGCGAACTTTATGAACGTCGGAATTCTTTTTCCACCGCGGGCTTTGCCCCCTCGCTGCAGCGTACTCCGGCTTCGAATACTCGGTGCATCCAATCGGTAATCGTTGCCGGCTATTCGCCAAAATGTGCCAGCTACTTTATACGGATCAAGGTCTACCTCGTCAGATATTATTCGCGCGCTGACTTTTTGTCCTACAACAGCTGCGAGCTCGTCGCTTACCGATTCCCTCACACCTCTATTCTTCTAGAAAAGCTGCTCCTTTCTTCATCGTTTTCTTTATTCGTTTCGTCGTGACATTTCGCTGCGCACTGATTTTCTCAAATTTCTCTCCGTCACGGTACAATGATATACTTCCTTTCTATATTTTGTTCCGTGTAATATACTTACCAATGTTCTTTGTTTTCTGTTCGTTGTGATAGACTGATTCTTTCCATTTTATTCCTTCCAAGATATTGATCCTTTTTTGCGAGTTTCATTTTCGACATTTGGACATGCTACAATTTTCGTGCTATATATCGGTAACATATTTGTCCAATATTGTGCAGGTCGGAAATAGTAATATACGTTCGGAATCATTACTTCGCTATTCGTGGATTGGATTCATTAAATTATCAATGTAGTTGCGATTGGTGCAATGGTAGCGATAGAATTGCATTTTCCAGATTCATAACAATAGATATCCATTTCTCCTAAAATTTTAATCATCTCATCAAACATTTATGTGCCCGTATGAGCGTTATGAATTAGCTTCATTTGCATATTGCTTACAGGATTACAACATGGTGCAATATCACTGATTTCGCAGAAAAATCTGCGTAATTGTTTTTAAAAAGAGTATAATATCAAGTTTTCCAATAAATAAATAATAAGTTTTCTTGTGATACAGAAATAAATATCAACCGATATGAAAAGTGAACAAAAATCAAATACATTCGTTGATCAGAGAACAATTACGTGAATATATTGACCAAACAACAACCGTGTATGTACATTGTCCAGACAACAATCACGTATATCGTTGATCAGTCAACAATCACGTACATACATTGAGTGAACAAAACACAAATACATAAATTGAGCGAGCAAAAATCAAGTGTACACATTAAGGAAACAAATATCATCCAGTGCAAACAGTGGGTGTTAAAAAAAATCATCAGGTATATCCGTCCCGCAATTTACGCGAATATCCGTTCCACGTGGATTTGATTTAAACGAATGAAAGTGGTGTAAATTGAATTCGATGGTATAAAAGAAAAAATATTGGAAATAAATACTATTGTAAAAGTTTTAGAAATACATGTGTACATATTTATTTCACGTAACGTAACGAAAAAAAAGATAAGCCAGACATTTCAAAGAACAGAAGTATGCAAGTTCTATTCGACGTCACTATCTCCAATGTAATTTAAAACAATAAGCCTTTTTTTAATTTTGCATAAACTCATTATCTACTTCGTTTGAAATATTCGGAAGTTCGTCTTCATTTTCATTGTGAATTTTTTCGAACAAGTTTTTTTATTTATATTTTTAGTTACTATGTTTTCACAAATTTACTGATGATCGCTGCAACATTTCATTAAATTTTGGCTTATAAATTCATAATTTATTCTTTCCGACGAAATAATTGATAATTTACTCTTCTCGATAAAATTCGATCGTAGGAGGATTCACAGGGACACAGATTAACCCTTTCGGTACGAGTGCCAGATATATCCGGCATCCATGCGATGACCTGCATGGACAAGTGCCGGAATATCCGGTGTCTATGTGATAACCGGTGTAAATAACAGAATTTTATATAAATATCTCTTAATATTAAAGCTACAAAGGACACTTTCTGTTAAAAAACGTTGTTTTATTAAGCACAGTTGTTACTTAACGCTTATGAAAATCTTAAAACTGCGAAAAAGTTTTAACTGTGATGTTCCTGTTGGAACTTGGTCAACAGTTGAAGATACCGGCCTACTTTTCCCTAATCCATCACAGCGTTAAGCGACCGGGCCGTTTCTTTCGTGGCGGACGTCGAAATCCGCCGGGACTCGCGTCCCGCAAATTGCAGTGGACATAAGCTAATAAAACACGAGCCGGCCGGCCGGCCGGCGTGTGTCTCGCGTGTACCACGTCGGATATGCTCGGTGGATGATATGCATTTGTACGGTAGGTAGGTCCGAAGGAAACCCTACTGGCGCCGACAATGAGGAAGAAAAGGGAGTCTTGTAACGTGGATTATTAATGGCTTAGCAGGGTCCCCTGCTCCCTCTTTAGCCGGTATCACTTTTTCATGAGAATTCGGCCCCCCGCTCCACTTCTATCTTCGCTCTCTCTCTCTCTCTCCCTCTCTCACTCTTCTACTCCCCTTTTTCTCTCTAGCTGCTCCGCTCTCGTCGTTACCTATTTCGCAAGAGGCTTTCGACGAGTCGGCACGCGGATTCGTAGGAACCGTTTTCCTCGGGCTTTCCTTGTTTCGGAGTCTTCGTAAACTCGTTATCGGGGCTCCCTCATGAATTATTTATAGCAGCCGCCACCCTCTCGCCGATGGAGAGGATCCTGTAACCGCGGGATCTCGATCGATTTCGCGTTTCCTCTCGGCGAGCGCGTGATATTCACCGCGCGCCGCGTGATGCCGAGCCGCTGTCTGTCGGCGAAACGGATTATTACGATTTGTTGCCGAGAATAATACGGATTCCCTTCTTTCCGTCGGAATTTTCGAGATTCTTTTTTTCTCTCTCGTTCTATCATCCTGTCTCGCTCCGTTCCCCTCTTCCTTTCGCCTGCTTATTGTACCGCGAGCGGAGCGGCCGCCTTAACAGCCGCGCAGCTTCCGCTTTGCCCGTAGGTGGAGACAGTCGATGAAATCGCTCGTGCGAAACGGATGCTGCGAGGATCGTTCCTCGATGTTGAACGCTTTTATCTGGCGAGTTTGTGCGCGAAATTGATATTCCGCCGTCTCTATTTCGAAAACAAAGACACGTAGAATTCGGATCTCGCGCGGTATCTTCCACAACTTTTCGTGTTTGCGTGGAAAGAAAATCAAAATTTGTTTTATCGGTTTTTGTGTTTACCGATTGAACGCTCGTTTCTTGCACAGTTTTCGGTTGCGAGTCACGTTGCTCGAACTATAGGGTTGAATTGAATGGTGCTTAAAGAAAATCATCGAGACATCTTCGAGCGCTTCCAGAATATGCTTATTCGGCAGAGTTCAGGTTGCTTTTTTCTTTCGAAGACGATTTTTATTTAGATAAGTTTTCATTCCATATTGACATTCTTCAAACGATTTGTGAATATACCAATTTTTTCACCCTGCCTTTTACCTATATTTGTACAATAAACAAATATACAAATTGATAGGGGCAATATTGGGCCAGCAAAAATACAGTGGATGAAATTTGTATAAGGACACACTTTTCTTCAGTAAAAACAGTTATTTATTCTGATAATAAAATTAAAAATCAGTTGAATATATGAAGGAATGGTAAAAAAAAATAACGAACAGAAAAATTCCTTTACATTTTCTTTTAATGGTGTAAATTAATAAAATGCATAACAATACAACGAAGTTTGCAAAAGTACAATTAAAATATTATAAAAAGCAAAAATTTTGCAATACTAATATTTCTTCATCTTCTACATTAGAATAACATGATCTATTAAATTTGTCGAACTGACAGAGGGTTGAATATTATTTACAATCAAAATACTAATATATACAACTTCTATACAAATTTATACAATCTATACAAATTTCGTTCACCGTATGATTAAATTTCGGGATCGATTGGTCGAAGCGAAAACAATTTCGCGGATCCAGATTTAGTAGGCAAACCCGCGAGAAGGTGTGCGAATAAGAGACTTTGATTAACGTCGCTTTCGAGACCCGATCGCCCGGGTAGATGCATCAGAATTCAGCGTTACAGCGAAACGTGTATCGTCCCGAAACAATAAGCGAGGGAGATGTTAGCTTAGAAAACAATCCGGATAAGCTGAGCCGGGTGTACCGCCCGTGGAATGGAAACGGAGACCGCAATAAAGAGAATTTACGTAATCCAAATATAGGGGCAATTGGAGTGGCGTTTAATTCATTCGGAGCGACCATTAAGATGATAATGGAGACGTGGATTCTTACGAAACGAATGAAGCCATTCGCGGGCGATATTTTGGACCAGGTGCTCCCTTGAACGAATTTTATATCACGCGCGGAGGGATCGCTTCCAACGAAGTGCGCGAGCAGTTCCAGCATTGATGCAATGGTGAAACGAAAATAGATTCCAATCCCGGTTTGAGAACGTACTGTAAATCCAGGGGAGGAATATATTAATAGAGTCATAGTGAAAGCGGATTATTCTCGAGCATGGATTATTTTCAATTGCTATACTTTGAACGCATCGTGCAATTTCGTATGTATTATTTATTCATAGGAATAACGAAGTTGCAACTTACAAAATATTATATCGACTCTTTCCAAAATATTTAATCTGGCTCACAGTATTTCCATTTTAAATGCCTTAAACTACTATATGCATATTTTTTTTATTACTTTTATTATTATATTTTATCTAGAAATGTAATCGAATCTTGAGACTCATATACATATCTGTAACCTAAAAATTACTTTGGAACGTGTCATAACAATTTTCAGCGGTGCCTCAGAGTGCACAAGACTAATATTAACTATACCTAGTCAAGCATTGAACAAATTTATTTTCAACTGTGTCCATCTCGAAGCTGTTTAATTTTTCTTCAAATAGCGCCCGTGACTTTTATACTAATGAACTGTAAAGACTTCTAGACGCAAATGGAACATAGAATTTTGATTGGAATTAAAGTCCACGAATAAAATCCTACAGTTTACTTTAATAAATTAAAACAGTTGACGCGAGTCGTCTTGCCAAATTGGTGCTTTCAGCGGCGAAGATTTTAATAACTATGAGAAAAACGAAGATTAACAAAATTACGATTTCTCAATTGCGACCTGAGACAGTCCGTATTGAATTGCGGGCAGCCGCGCGTACTTATCCGTCGCGGCGCGGCCCGCGACTTTAGTCCCTTATTTTTGGAGGGTGCTCTTGTATTTTCAGCATTTCAAAAGACGAACGCGCCGCAAGCTCTAAATTCACGAAGCGCACAGCCGCGGAGCTCGGGACACGCTTTGATACGCGCCTCGACGAGGCAGCCACCGCTAATTATTGTCGCTAATTAAACCGTTCGCGTATTTCTTTTTTCTTTTTGCTCCTGTCGTTCTATTCGTCCGACCGCGTGATTCACGCTGTCTGTATCTTCTTCGTGTTTTTCAAGTGAAGGATTGAGCAGTTCATTCAGTCCGTGTTTACTCTTCAACGATGGCTTCGTGTGCGTAGCCCCTCATTGTTTCATTGCCAACGCCCTCTTGGAGCTCGCTGATACCGTGTTGCAATATTGAACAATAATCCAGCGTCAAAATAACGATAAACTCGCCAGGAACGAATCAAGTTTAAACATTTTTCGTGGAGAATTGCTCGTAAGGCATCAGAAGGTTGTTAACCAGCTAGCTGTCTTTGATGAGTAAACTTGTCATAAAGAAGTGACAACATTTCGTATCATAACGAGTATACACGTCATGCAAAAGAAAACAAAAATATATTATCAGATGCTTATACTAGACGTTCAGAATATTTCGAGGTCAGGCCAGAATAAAACAAAGAAAAACATGAATAATTTGAAATACACTCGAGCAACAATACCACACGAAGGCAGTTACATTGTTATACAAATAAAATTAAAAGAAAATACTACTCTAAGGCAGCAATTTGAATTTTTAACTTTTGTAAGTGTATGAATTTTCCTGCATTTTTTAAATTCATCATGCATGTATTATATGTTACTGTCAAGTGAATACGTAAATATTAGTAATAAAATTGTTAATTTCATAAAATGAAACTGTCCTTTTGATCCAATATTTTAACAGCGTCACTGTGTGTTTGACGAGTATATTCGTCAACTCTTGATTCTCGTGTACATATACATACATAGATGCGCGCTCTGAAAAGGGGGAGCCACAGCTAACTGGTTAATATTGTATTGACCATAGTAATTACATAGATTGGAGCAATTTTCATCGGGACCCGGCTACATGCCGTAAAGGTTTACGCTAAAGCAACAAAAAATGATTCGCGCTGTTGAGACCTTAGTAATTAACAGTTAATGTTTACATCACACAAGCAATGGTTACGTGTAAATGATGCGGTTGACCCTTATGTTTCGGTAACAAGGTCTCCAGAGACTTCCCTATTTTATCGACAGTGGCAAAGCTGCGTGTGTTAGTGACTTAATACTGTTCGATATTGTGTACTTCGTGTGAGCACGTGTTAGTGAAACGTCGGTGTGGGTGGCGAAAAAGCCCGTTATCGTACAGTAAGTGACCGTATTCGAAGGGTTAAGACATAATGGTAATCAAGAGTATTAAATCAAAATAGAATGCGAAAAGTTCCTTATAAAAAATGTTTGCTATGATTATTTTAAATCAAAGTTGAACAAACGTTTCTATGTGAAAAAGTCCGATCAATACAATCGATAAACATCAGGCTAAAGTAAATCAAAGTTTCAATTTGTGCAACGAATTACATACTAACTTCAGAGTCACGTATCCACAGTTATAAATGCAGCTCTAGCAATTAATAAAAACAAGTTGAGAAGAAATATTCACAAACACTTAATTGTCGAATCTGTTAACCCTTTGCTTATCCTCGTTCAATAAACAATGATAGATAAAGGGCAGGATTAAGTAGAAAAAACAAAATTTGTTAAATTTTCATTAAAGTTTAGATATATTTAAAACAATAATATGTTTTAATTTTATCTAAAAATAAGATAAATAAATAAATAGCTTCGGTGGCTGACATTAGACATACGATTCCAAAGAGTTAGATTTCCAAGAAAGGCAGGATAAACAAAAGAAAACTTTATGTTATTCTAATCTCAAACTAAACGGTAATATATTTATTAATCCAGCTGCGTATGCAACAGTATCCAGCGTGCCTAACATTTGACAGCACTAAACCTACATCGTCGATCATGAAGCAGGTTGATCAAGCCGGCTGATCACAGGCCGAAGAGGAGGCAAAATTCGCCGGAACGCGTAATCACACGGCTGGTTAGAATCTAGCAGCGTATTCAAAGGCCCATTAAATCATACGACTAAACCCCTAAATCCTCCCTAAACGTCGGCGTTCCCGGTACATCGACTCCAGAGCGATCCCTGCAACAACACTGTACCCGGAATCACCGACATACGTATCTTTCACGAGCAAGTCGTCCAGAAGGTCGACATTGACGAGTGCAACACTCGTGTGCATGTTTCGTAATCGGGGCGAAAGTCGGTGGATTGGGGTGCAGGATGTCTGTTATAACACGAGAGAGAGAGAGAGAGAAAGTAAGAGAGAGAAAGAGAGAGAATGTAAGAGAGAGAAAGAGAGTGAAAGTAAGAGAGAGAGAGAAAGAGAGAGAGAGAGTAAGAGAGAGAAAGCGAAAGCTAGAAAGCGTGTTGCATCGGCAGGCGAGACGGAACGGAAGGGTGATCACGGGAGGGTGCAGGGACGACAAAGAGTAACCGGAGGGTGACGAACAACAATACCGGTAAATGAACCGGCGGTAACTCTCGAGTAACCCCTGCCACATCTTCAGCGACGTCTGCTACTCGAGATAGTGTCCTCCTATGTATGCTGAAGGTACCTTGGATGTTTTCATCCCCTCTCCCCTTCACTCTCCCTTTCTCTTCCTCTCTCTCTCTCTCTCTCTCTCTTTCTGTATCTACCTATCTACCCATCTCTTTTACTCTCAGCTCCCTTCGTTCCCCTCCCCGAACCTCGTCGACGTCGGCTGCCGTCCCGTTTCGCCGACAGCGTGTGTTTCAGGGGGTGTAGAGCGGCTGCGGTTTTAGGGTACGTGCATACCCCGGTCCGGGGGATGTAGCCGGCTCGCAGCCTGCAAACCTGTGTGCGCGCGCGCCACGCTGCAACACACCCGGCCGCGTATCGGTGGATCCATAATTACACGGAACTGCGATCGACGAGAGGGTTATTAGGCGGCAGAACCCGCAACGTATTTCGCCGCCCGGCTCCCGATGGGGAGAGAACGGTCTCTGGAGTTATTCAAAGAGATTCCGACGCTAAGCGCGCACCTGCGCGCATCGCTGAGCATCGTGCACACCGGGATCTGTGACTGATGATCGATGCCCGAGCATTCTTGCCGCGATTGCTCGTTTATGGATCCCGTGCATCAGTCGCTCGATGGCGCTGCATTTATTGGTTTGCAAAGATAGACCGCCACTCGCGAGGATTTCGAAACCTAGTACATTCGGATAAGTAGCATAATAGCGCTATAGTAATGAGAATAACATTTAACCTTTTAGTTAGCTGGTTGGATCAAAATACATATTTTGACGACCGCTTTGTGCTGTTTCAGTCGTTAAGCACTTTCAAAATTATCTGCAACGTGTGTTTGTTTCGTGAAAAAGCACTCGTGCAATTGACATTTTATCTCTCCTAAAGATCTGGAGATGAAGTTGATATAGACAAGTAATATTAGTGTTATAATACGTAATGAAAGTACGTTTCAGTCTAAATAGATATCTGCGCAGACCAGTACATATTTGATTGATTTTATGCAATTTCTTTCAATGAGTGGTAATATGTTTAAAATACGCGGATATGTTCACAAAAGTTTAAATTGCAATTGTAAAGCGAGTGCATTTGTAACTTAAAAGATGAGAAACGATTCAAGAAATTACCTTGTTCAAGCGCGCGTTGCAGTTACAGGGAGTTGCACGAAATGTAAGAAAATTCAGTATTGTCGTTTCTACGAAGCGAAACGTTGCAGTCGACAGTTAACAAATGAAATTAAATACAGAAGAGTCAACTTTGAACCGACAACCGTGAAATGCAGTTTGTATAAGGACACCAATATCCTTTAGTGAAACAAGCTATTCTAATTATAATTAATATTTCACCGCTTGCCAGCCCGAAAATATAATAGGTTATTCTATTGTAAAAGAAGTGTATTCTAATATTAAATCATTTTCTTTTTTTCTCAAAAGAAAAAACATTATTTACACAGTAAGATTCAGTAACCTCAGAACTTTCTAAAAAGGAAGCATGATGATATGGGCTGTGTTTGATTACTCTGCAATTTACTAGCACGTAAAAATCCTATCACGACGAACGCAGATAAATACATAGACATAGATAACATTGAAAAAGGGTACCGCCGTAGGAACGTAATTGCATTCTGGATCACCGTGGCGTAATCGAACGAACCTTCTGCCGTAATCCGGTGACTATGCGGCCGGCCTGAAATAGGAAACGGTTTAATCATTACAATAACTCGGCAGCAACATTGCGCGAACAATATTATACGCCGCGATGGCAGGCGAATCCGCGCTTAATTCACAACATATACGCATGGAAGTGTAACAACCGTCTACGTTATTACCGGAACGACCCGACTTCAGCCCGGCCGTCTCACCTCATTCTTTTTTCGCTTCCTCCACCTACACTTGGCTCATTCCTTTTTTCCCTCCCACTTTTATTCCGCGTTGCGGGAGGAATTATCGGATTTTCTGGGACGCAGAAGATGGGTGGCAACGCCGCTGCGAGTGTAGACTGTTATGATAGCAGTAAAAATGTTGTTTCGTTCTTCGCGCTGGCAAGAATGAAGGTGCGATCGAAGCTGCGGGGCTTTTCTGTTTGCCGACAAATAGAAACAACGGGGGTCGTTATGAGAATTAATCGTATTTAAATTCTGCCCGCATACGCTCGCGCGGTTTCGCTGCCTGACGAAATGAACGAGCAAAAAACAAAAGACAAATTTCAAATGCAACGTCGGTCAACTATAAAATTCATTTGCTGGATTTAGAGGAATTACTACTGTATGTGTATAGTATGGGTGAGAATGTATGGTATGTAAGGAGTGTGCGGTTGTGTGAATCTATAGTAATAAGATGAACATGAATGCATGGTTGTGTGCGTGAAGCTAATGAATGATTCGGATCATCGATCGGGCGAGCGAGAACGGAACGTGGCGGCACTTCTTCGGTGACGCCACGTGGGGACAGAAGTCGTTTTGGTGTACATATATCGTTATATAATAAAAGTTCACATTATTCATTTTACCAAGTTCCTTACACTATAACCATCAGTGTTACTAACTATTGAGGACCACAGTAGAATTTTCGATATTCAAAAATTCGAAAGTCATGTTTTTATCAATAAAATATTTGGTGTTATTCGTATTGTCCCTTGCTGGAAAGATGGCACAATTTTGTCAAGAGTCAAGGTTGTATCTTGCTTGCTCCGACTGAACTACACGCACGTGGTCTTCAGTTGCATATAACCTCCTGAAAACTAGTTATATTTGTAAAGAAGAATAATAAACTAATCGATGTGAAGAGTAAACCCGCTTTACTTAACCCCTTGCTCTACGATACCTATCACGCTGCATTGCTTAACCCTTATCCACTCTTAATATTTTCCCTAATAGGACCAAACAATTTTCGTTTCTTCTATTATCTTTATTTACCTTCGTACATAGACTTTAATAACAGAAGAATGTAATTTGATTTCGATTTAAAGAGATTAATAATATTCATTATTGTAGTGCAAGGGGTTCATCACGTCTCTCGTTCAGCGCGTAACTTAGTTAATAATAATCAACAGTCTGGTATGAAAATAAAATGAAAGTCGTGTAAAATAACGGAAGTCAGGTGGCGCTGGTTGTTTACAATCTGCCAGGCTCGAGTACCCCGTTTCCTCGAAATTGGGTTATAAGGAAGGGTTCATTCTTGCCAATGAGAGAAACGAGTTTACCCTACTTTTGCGAGGGCGTTAACATGAGTGGGTTAGCGGGAATCGGTTTTACGCTTTTCTCTGTGTCGCCTTTTGAGCAACGAACAGTACTCATTATGGACCACAGCCGAATTTTCAATATTCAAAAATTCGAGAGTCATATCTTTGTCAATAAAATATTTGGTGTTACTTATATGTTGCTATTGTTTCGAGCGTTCCAAATGTTATAATCGCTATTATTTATCACGTTATTCACAAGCAAAAAGGGGACCATCGTCGAAAATTTAACCGTTTGCACCAGAGTGGTGACTCTGAGACACCGCTGAAATTGTTCCGTCGTGTGTCAAGACAATTTTTATATCAATAAAGTTCAGATTTAAAAAACTGTTAAGTAGCGAAATTGATGAAAATAAGTGGTGAATCAATTTCGTATGCATAAAAGCGCACTTTGTTAAATAGAATGAAAATACTACGAGCCAGAAAAATTAATACAGATTCACCCTTAAAATGGTTACGAGTGCAAAGTGTTAATAGAATCAGGACGTTGTCGTTCGAGCAGAAGACAACAACTTCTCCACCACCAATCTTCCAAATCGAGTTACATGGTTGTTTCCAGCCTAATCTGCATACCGTATTTGACATATCTCCGCTGTCGAAATTTATACGCGTCGTACAAATAGGATAGTCCCAGCTACCCTTTTAACCCTGCTTCACGCATGCTTCGTGTGCGTTCAAGTAACGACAGCTTCCCTTAATTCACTTCCAAAATCTATTTCGATGAAAATCGATATCCACGTGGAATAATATTAAATTAAATGCGAAGCTCGTACGCTAATATATGATACCGATAATTAGAAAGCGGTTGCACGAGGAAAAATATATTCCGATTACCTGGCAACGTTCGTTGTCCAGATAATCAATTCCATATACAACTCATAATATATTGCAATGAAAAAAAAAACGAACTGATCTTCAAATAACCTTGAACATGTCCACGCATTGAAAAACTAATAATTGTAACAAAGTAACGTGTGCCATCTTTTTTGTTTTGGTTAGTTATGTCAACTTAACCTCTTCACGCCTTTGGCCACGAATGCGTTTAGTTTTCTTAAAATTATGATTATTCTAAGTGCAAAGAAAATGAAAGTCAGTTGAAAAACTATTCGCTACAGAATCCCTCAGCAATACCAACGAATTCTCATCGAATGAAATGAGATGAATGATAAATAAAAAAGATACAATTAAATGGATTGTTTCCTAGTATAAAAATTCATCCCTGAAGAGATTAAATGGGGCAGCCTGTATATAAGTGGTCATCTTATCTCTGTCATATTTATACACGTCAGATAAAAGATTGTTCAAACCAGCATCTCTGTTTTTATTCAAAGATTAGTATATTTACATTCGAAATTTCTGGGAATCTGACCACTCGACGTTCTCCTTTGCCTTTGCGCCACCTGTTTGGCTAATTAAAATCAGCTTTTTGAACTTCGAATTTTTTTGTTATAACAGAATGCAAACGTTTAAATTGGATAAACGTGGAATTGTTTGCCGACGGTCTATAAAGTATTTTAGCCATACAGGTGGTAAAGAACAGTTTCGAACCGTGTAGCAGAATTAACTGTGGCCAGTACTCTGTTGATAAAAATTAATTTAGTGAACAATGAATTTTTCAGTAACTCTTCTAGTCATAAATCGAATGAAACAGAGCGATATTAAAGTTTTACATTTTACCTGTTACACAGAATTCTCGGTGTAGTGATCGCGAACGAGTACGGAAGGGATTTTGTCGAATTTTTCCGGAAAGGTTGTTCGGCGTCTAGAGGTTCGTTAATTCATAAGCGCGGTTCGATTAAAATTACGGTTGGTGGAAAAAGCGAGGCGGCAGACTGCCGCGTAAACTGCATCATAATCGTTTACCGGAATTTGATCTTTAATTCGATTTCACGGGCGTATCCAATTTGCATATTACATCTCGTTTCAGCGCCGGTTGTAATTAATACAACTAACGCGGCCGGGTGAAACGTTTGAAAACGTTACATCAGCGGCTTCTTCTCCGCGCGCGAGCTCCCGCTCCCGTGTGTATTTAAACGATGGAATAATGGACCCTCATCGGCTTAGCAGTAGCGTCGAGTTATCGAAAATTTAATAGGATGTAAATAATTCCCGCGCATTTTCGTAATTGAATTTATGGAATTCGCGCGCCACCGGTTTTACCTCCCCGTTTCCGATATAAATTTCCGCCGGTATCAGGCGAATGAAACTTCGCTCGGGATATAACGTCGTAAATGCGGAACAACGTTGTTTCATTTGTTTATATTAATGAAGAGTAATCATCTTGTTCAATTGAATAATATTCGAATAAATCACGTCGCGCGATTCGGGTTTTCTTTCGGGGCTGCATCGCCGATAATGCATCGGTGCACACGCACACGGTTCCGTCGGATAAAACCGGAAATGTTATTTATTTGCCTCTATCCCGTAGATTATCAATATGAAATATCCGCGCATTCCGTTATGGCTGCGGTGATAAGAGCTCCGATTTATTTCGAACGCTCGCCAAAACTCCCGCAATAATTCTTTCCTGCGCGCGGATAGATTAATGAGTTGATTTCCGAACGTAATTCCGTTGAAAACGACATAAGCAAACCGTGGTTTTCTCGACCGAATAGATTGTTGAACGGTAGAATGTTATTTCTCGATAAATAGCGAAATTTATAATGAAAATTATAACGGATTAATTATTAATATATTTGGATTAATTATTATTACATTAATTTATAGTCGAGGCGTAATATTATCGAACGTAGGACAATATTTTAAGCATTAACCCTTAGTCAATCGAATGGAGAGACTTTTACTCCAATCAATATTACTATTTCCAACTTTTATTAAGATTTCCACATGGTAAATTTCATTGAACAACATACTATAATTTTATGAAATTTTTTAGGTTTTCATCGTAAAAGTGCTAACATGAGAATTAATAATGCACGAAAAATGTAATACCAATGAATGCCACAATATAACATATACTTATAACGGATGGGTATTTGCATGTATGAACGTAACTATAACTTACGAGTTAGCATAATTTCAATTTCATAAGAATGTTAAGGATAATAGGAGGTTCATGTTATATGTTTTCCAATTATGGTGGTTGATGTTGCTTCACGTTAGAGCATAGTTAGTACCATAATATAGGTTACTTTAGAGATACATGGAAAATGTAAAGTATGGTGAGCGGAACATTGCATTCAAGATAAGGAAATCAATGGGTCGTACTGTTACATAAAAATTAAAACCCGATAGGTAAACTGCAAGACCTAGATCGGCAATTCGATGTTTGAGATTCTTTTCGTTTATTAGAACCGAAAGCCGCAATAGCTGGTCTCGCCGGCAAATAGTTGCGATGCAGAATAAACTGAGGTAAGAGGTTGGTTTGAACGGTCAGTAGCATAAGTGGAAGTTACATAACCGCGGAAGAGAACAATTTCACTCGAGCCGGTGTACGTTCAAAGCAGAAATCGAAGCGGCTATAGATCTCCCCGCACTTCATAATGCAGTTTGTTCGACATTCCGATCTGTCGGATATACGCTCGCGCGAATCTACGTATCGAGGCCGCGAAGAAAGTTCATAGATAATAACGATTCCACTTTGCAACGTCCGCGCCGGCTATATGACCATAAATAGCGTCATAGAGCAGGTCTCTGGGTCTATAGTAAGATGGTGCAGTATTTATACCGTCTGTCGACGTGAACGTATCAATGTTGCAAGACCGCCGTTTCCTGGTAGATGCGATCGAACGGCAGCTAGGTAGTGTCGCGAGGAAGCGGCTTGCATACCGTGCGCCTCAGTTGTCTGCAAATGATTCAATGCAACTCGGGATCGAGCCTATGGAAAAATTGTTTTTACAAGCGTCTTTTGATTTCGGGATTAACTTCCCACATGGTCTGCTTGTAACGACGAGGAAGCGGAGATTTTTATCAATTATGTCTTCTAGACCCTAAATCGTACCACACGAAACTATTATACTATTTTTTAGATTCGTTATATCAAACTTTTGATATCTAAGTTTTACTTGCTTCGATTCAACGTGAATTTCGTTGAGAATAATTTTCTGAATGAATAAACTTAATAAAGAATGCTTTAATAGATGGTTGTGAATTAAAGAGCTTTGCTTTGAAATTAAGTTTTAAAATCGTTAGTTTTAGGCTCGAAATACAATTACGTTTCAGATTCGGCAAAAATTTCTCGAGAGACGAGCGTCGTAGACCTTTTCCAAAGGAAGAGAATGGCAAGTGAAGGATGGACAACGCAATGTTCACCTTTTTTGTTTTTAATTTTTCCTTAATGGCACTTTTGCCAATGCAATTGATAAGTCTGTCTGATTAAAGTAAGATTAAACACGATATAATTTTTGTAAGATTATATTGATTTTTATGAAAAATATGAATATATAATCATATTAATATTAACTTAAATATGTTAGGAAATCAGTAAAACAACATCCGTGACGAAATTTCTATTTTTCTAATTTACACTCCCGCCTTATTGAAATTATTAATTTATCTTACAAATAATATCATTAATTTCATTTATTAAGTATAGTACAGCTATACGATTAAGTATCTATTTAACTTTGATTTAACATAAATTTATTAATTAGATTTCAATTCATCAGATTACATTTCAATACGGAGGGAACATAAAAAAAATAAACTTTCGTTTAGGATTCGATTTACACGACTTTTATTCACATAAATCGAATCCACGTGGAACGGTTATTCGCGTAAATTGAGGGACGGATGTACTTTTAATCTGCGACTCACGTTGCAACTTACGCGCCACGCTGTGCTGATCGCGGACGCTAATTTCACCAAAGGGACAGAAAAAAAAATCAGCGGAGGCAAGACGGAGCAGCGGCGATCCACGAGCACGTACACGGTCCCGATATCTTCTCTATCAAAGTATCCGTGCCCGGAATGAAGCGAAACGTAAATGGACTGGTCGGACGCGATGCCGACGCGTGTTTCCCTTTTTGGCGAGATTTTTCGCCGATCAAAAGATCGACGCCGCGCCGCGCCGCGTCGGGCCGGGCCGGGCCGGGCCCGGCCGAATTTTATCGGTGGCCGTACGTATACCTATAAAAGAGAAATACAGAACAGGCGAGGGCGGAGAGAGAAAGAGGGAGGGGGAGTGAGAGTGGGATAGAGATGCGGTAACGTTCGTGGGCTTTGCCAACGCAAGCAGAAATAAAATATTTGAAACACGCGCCGCTTGCGGGATTTTTCGTCTTCCTCTTTTTCCGTTGCCGGCCTCCGGTGCCCTTTTTCTCTTGCGCCCCTCGGCCGTCCCCCTTTACATCTTCGCCCGGCGCCTTTTTTCCCCCCGGTTGTCCTCGTTTCGCCGCGATTCCGCGCCCGCTAATCCGTCGATACGAGATTGGTCGGGTCTCTCCGGCGGATTCGAGTGCCAGACACAGAGCGACGAGGGGGTTAGGAGAATTTTTTCAGGGATCAGAAATCCTGATGCTCCGCTGGCCCCGCTCGCCCGGCCTGTTCGGCGAGCCGCGTTGTCGATTCGCGCATCAGAAAAGGGGCCGGCCTGGCCAGGCTGCTTGCGATGGCCTCTCCCTCATCGACAGGAGACGCATTACATTTGGCAGCGATTTCACTCAGCGAGATTAAGCTTATTTTCGCTGCGCCGATTTCCCTGGCACCCGGCTTCTTCGTTCAAACCCGAGCCCCGCGCGCCGCGAATCTATCTGCCCGGACGTCTCTTCTTTTCTTTTATCAGAGGTTTTTAATATTCCACTCGGCCGGTCACTCGGTATTTGTGCTAGCGATTCTAGCGAGAGCTGATCGGGAATGCTGGAATCCATTTTCATGGGTGAGACATGTTTCCAGATGTAATATCGCCGATGCCAGCTTTGAATAATAACAACGGCGTGAGTTTGATCGGAGAGAAGTCTAGTTTTTATTTGATCGGTACTTTGCTTGGATCCAATTTAGGTCTGCAGTAAATTAGTACAATTTAATTAATATTTCCGAGATATATTAGTCAAACAAAGTTAAAGACGTCATTCGCCATTTATTTGATTATTTTAATAAAGCAAGATCCTTCTAAAGATTCGTACGCGTACAGAGGAATAATATTATTGACCAAAAGTACTGTCTCTTGCTGAAAAGATGGCACAATTTATGTCGTGGAACAGGAGCGTGTGGAGGAATTCCGCTCGCACCGCTTTACATGCACGCCCGTAGTTGTCACTTGTCTATAGTCTCCCGAAACCCATTTCTATTGGTAAACGAGAAGGCCAGTAAACTAATCGATGCGAAGACTAAGTCCGCTCCACCTAATCACTTCCGCCGCCACGTTCCGTTCTCGCTCGCCCGATCGATGATCCGAATCATTCAGTTGTTTCACGCACACAACCATGCATTCATATTCATCTTATTACTATACATTCACAGAACCGCACACTCCTTCTTACATGCCACACACTCTCACCCATACTATACACTTACAAAAGCAAAATAGAAGAAGCTAGGAGGAGACCACGTTGGAGCGAGATGGTGACGGAAATCAGGAGGTGTTGCTTGTTTACAGCCGGCCAGGCTCGAGTCCCTCGTTTCCTGTAAATTGGGGTTAATAGGAAGGGATCATTTCTGGCAATAAGGGAAACGTGTTTACCCTACTTCTCCGAGGGCGTTAACATGGGTGGGTTGATGGTAATCGGTCCTATGCCTTTTTCTATGTCATCTTTCCAGCAAGGGACAATGCGTTAAAGAGTAATATGAATTTTTTGGGATATCGGTAATAAGGCGATTGTTCTGATAAGAGAATTGGATCGAACGCAGAATGATCGATCTTGACGAGTTATGACCTCTTAATTCTAAGAAAACTTCGAACTAGGTGCTATCTGGAACGATAAGAGTATCGCACGCGATGATGCTCATGCGAGGATTGATTCTCGCAGCTTGTCTAGCTCGATGGATTTTTATTTTCAATGTTTTGCGATTGACAAGTTCGCGATTCAAATCAGGTCAGGAAGATAGCTTGGATCATAATAAGCTTCAAATCGAGAAAAGTTATTGATATGAAATAAAAATAAAAGATAGCAATAGTATCGACGTCATTTGTACAATGAATTCAGGAGAGTCTCTACAAAAACTTATGTTGTAAAACGAGTAGAAAGTTTAATAGCGCAAATAAAGCATGACCGTACTAAATTCTGTTGCATCCCTTACGATTCCATCAATCTACTGCATTAACTTTTCCAATTAACAGATCAGCACCGTCGAATAAGTCCGAATGCTAATTATCCTCAAAAGTCTTTGCCAAAGTAAATTCCAGGCCTTCCCGGAGTGTTCGTTTCGACGATAAAAGAGCTAGGAAATTGTTTAAAAGCTATAAAACCGGATAGCCGAACGCAATTAAATTCAGTCGAGCTGTAATTAAATACGCGAGTGGACTCCGCAAAACTTCGACGAAGCCTGCGAAGTTTGGTTTAAGAATTGTGGAAACTCCGTGTTCGCAAAACCGTATAGAACCGGCAAAGGGTGTAATTTCGATGACCGTTCGGCCGGATGACGATGGCATAAACGCAATCGTTACGGTAGGCGCAGCGTAAAAAGACGCGGATTCGGATTATTGTCGAAAACGGCACTCCTTTTGGAGTGGGTGCCATTCAGCCGGATAAAGCCGGACCGGAAACGACAGCAGCGAGGGTGAGTAGCGATGGTCGAATAATGGACCAGCCATTTCCTTTGAAGTCCCCTTCAGAGTTTTGGCGTTAATTGATGCGAGTTCAAAGTTCGAAAGATCGTCGAGCACTTTCAGCCGGCTTCCTTGCACTCTCGGGGGCCCTTCGCCCCCTCACCCTTCACTCTTAACAAGAGGAGATTACGTCGAAGGTTACAGATCCGCCCCCCCCCCTCCCTCCCTCGGGGTCCGCGCTTCTTCGAGTTATCTTCATCGAACTGTCCGCTTTCCCAAGTTCTGCGAATTTCGTCTGCCCGTAATTAGAAGATCGCTGGAGATTCGTTTTCCCTCGCTTTTCGAGATTGTTCGAACGTCTCCTCGGAAGGAATGCCTCTGTTCGATTTCATTTTTCTAATCGTTCACTCGAGGCTAAATACTTCCGGTCCGATTCGAGCTCGATCGTCTGTCTCGGACGAAATTTCACGCTGTCCCGGAAAAGGGCTCGATTTACGGCTAATTATGTACTTTCCCTCGAAACTTTTTCACCGAAACTAATCCACTTTTACCCCGGAGCAACTTCCCGCCGGCCGGAGCGATCCAATTGGCTTAATTAACTGCTGCCCGATTCGGCTTGTTTGCGACCAAACACCGGCGAGAATATTAATAAAATAATGTTTTTAAAGCAAACCCCGCGGCCGAAGAAGTTTGTCTTGGATGACGATTCCGGGAACTGTAGCTCCCTTGAGGACTGATATTCAAATACTGAGACCTTTTCGGCTGTTCTTCTTCTATCCATAGGGTAGATTCTGGCAGAATTCTGCCAAAATAATCAACACAACTTCTTACCAAGAATATAATTTCTTAGAATGAGAGTCGTGCCCGTCTCTCGTGATTTCTGGTGTGGCGTGAAAGGGTAGTTTCTCCTTGTCTTCGACACCTTTCGCAATGGTTTCTCGCTCTTCTCATCGACCGACATAAGCAAATAAAGCTTTGTCCGGTCAAAGCTGGCTCTCAGCCCCACAAGCTCTATTAGGAAAGGTATTCGCTGCTATTCTATCCTTCAGCCTCGAAACGTTTCAAATTGCGAACGGAAAATGAACTGTCGGACATGTCTTTCGTTGCCGCGTACGTGCCGTTGAATAAATTACCGAAATGATCTCGTTGCATGACTGCGGGCAAAATTGCCTTCGCAGGTTTTAACTCGTAATCGACGCGTGAAAACGCCCCCGCACTGTATTCCGGTTCCTAAGCGATAATAAACATTTATGCTTTAACGCTTATTCCGACATAGTCGTTCGATTTAGCGCGGGCACTCGTAAACGCGGCCAATAAAAACGTTACATTACACGCCAGAACGTTCCGATCGGTTATTCGGACGTGTAATGAAATGCAAGACACGTAGGAACGTGTCAAGCATTTACTGCGCGTTTATTTGTCACTCAATTGGGAGAAAATTATTTATCGATACGCTCTGTATGAACGGGAATTCGCCGTGGGGTTACAAATCGACGGCCAATTAAGGCGCCTTTTAAATGCTCCCGTGATTCGCGACGAACAGTTAAACTCAAACTATGTTTGCGAAAATCTAATACACTCGCATTGCAGCTTCGCTTAACTGTTAAAACCATATTTATTAGCGAAACGTGTCAAATATTCTATGTATTGTTCGGTAGACAGAAAACGAATAGGTGAAACATAAAACATTGCAATCGTGAAATAAATAAATAAACACTATCATGTTGCTTTTCTCTGTTTAACATTTTACTGAAAGAGGAGAAATATCGATGAATATATTTTCGATTTTGCATAAAGGTGTGAATGGAAAGATGTCTAATATCTTTTTGGTCGCAATTAACTTTATATTTATCGTATAAATGATATTAAATATATTTATTTTTATTTATTCGATAAATATAGAGTTGCAATAATTTCTCATCTCACAGTAACTAATTCAACAGTTAAAGCAACTTGCTATTATTATATCGGAAGCGAATCCAACGTAAATAGCGACTCTACAATATTCATTCCTATTTCCACTCGCGAAAACTTCTACAAACACGGGAAGCGTTAATCGATGATATACCAAAGACGTAGTACGTCACGCAGGAATATTTCAAGAGCGATTCGATTCCCACTTAGCAAGGCTGCGCCAAAGGAATATTCTTAGATGCGCTTTCAACGATCGGCAATAGGATCCATCGGATAGGATTCATGTTTCAGCGTTGTTGCCGCGAGATCATTTTTCTGTTTGCTTGGATCGGTAGGGACGATGAAACGGAGAAAGATAGTTGGTCGCAGTTCCGCCTCGTAACACCACTCGTTACACGAGGCGTGTCTAAAACTAAATTTTGCCTACGTGCCCGGCGAACGAATATGCACGACAACAGCCGGGGCCCCGTCGCAACAATGGAGACTACAAAATCAGAGATAAGTGGCGCCCGGCGACGGAATTTAGGAATGCCTTAGCGACCAGGGACAAGGCATTAAATTTCCGCGGAGGGGAAACGGCACAAGCTAGAGTGCCCTTTGCCCTCACCTTCTAATTTATGCAGTCCCCGGCCTTTTAATACCGGTCTACTGCGACACTATATCTGAGCGAGTACTTCCTGGCCGGCCATCTCGATATCGTGACCAATTTAAGCTTAATTTCTACCTGCTACAAATAAAGGACCGTGTCTTGCACAAGTTTTCCTTTGAATCGACTTCGTTACAGAAAAATTCCATCATGTATTAAAACTTTACCGGTCATTCGAACATTTGTCATTGTAGAGTAATTAAATCTCTCAACACTTTCATATTTCCATAACATATCATTAAATAATATTTATTTTTCTATTTTATTTATTTTATTTTTCTATTTTATTTATTTTATTTTTATTTTTTCTGTTTTATTTTTATTTTTTCTATTTTATTTTTATTTTTCTATTTTATTTATTTTATTTTTCTATTTTATTTATCTTATTTTTATTTTATCTATTTTATTCATCACTAAACGCATGCAATATTACAGTAGCTCACAGTAGTATAATAAATTATTGGGTATCATAACAACCGAGTCACAGGATATCGACCGTGGTAAAAAACCGATCTGTAGGCTACCGGTTGGTAAAGTGTTAATAATAATTATCAGAGTTTAAATGTTTGAATTATAATGACCTATGATCCCAACCTACTCGATTCTACAAAATATAAATCTTTAGTCTTTACTGCTCTGTATTTCGTTGATCCATAAAACTCGCAGTTTAATAATCATTACCAGATACTCGATACACAAGATAATCTGAACATTACGAAGAATTTTAAGCTGCGCAGAGTTAATCGCGCGCTGAATACTTATAACTAGTTCGATAATTCAACATGTTACAGAGATAAATTACAGATAAGCTGTTCGTGGTAGAAGTTGTAGCGGAAAAATCTCGCCAGTTCTTACGAGCGGATTTGTGAAAGTTCGTTCACTTAAAAACAGGCTTGCTACGAACTAAAGACTTTGTGATGACCACGTAAACTCGTACAATCCTCGGTATCATTAACGAGATGAATCTGGTTTAATGCTAATAACAGCGTAAAAACCAGTAAGAATACCAAGTTACATAGTATTCGCTTGATTTGATGGAAGGAAATACGAACACGTGTTCAAGTAGAGGGCTGGTTTCAAGTAGAAATTGATAGTCTATAGTCAGACATCGTTTGAATCTACAATTGCTGTCTCATTCACGTTCGTTTATGAGAATGTATTTGTGCGAGACAACGAACGTAAAAATAGAATCACAAACGCATTTAATGGCAAAGAATTATTAGCATCCAACGATCATCTTGGTTGAAGATTGAACGGTCTTCCAAAGTGAAATTTAATTGCAGCAAATTGCTAAAGAGCTGTTATCGAAATAAAACAATAACAGCTCCTTCCAATGAGGTAGTAAATTTCGCTCGACCCATTCCGAAAGAAGGTAGAAGAACGGCCGGTTTACGAAGTCTGAAACTAATTGGCGCAGCTAATAAATAACCATGTTTGCGAATTGATATTTGCATCCGAGTTCATACGCGGGCCTCGTAAACAAGGTGTTATAATATATCAATTACCTCGGCGGCGCGGCGCGGCGGCCGACTTACGCGAGCCGTACCAGAAAGTCGATCCATCGAAACCGAGCCCCGGCTTCCTGAAGTTGAGACGTTGCTTGGAATCTCGATCCAGCCAAGGTTATCATTATCGCGCGAAAGGGGGAACCGCCGGCTCTTCTGCACCTCGCCTCAAAGAACGGTTCCGAGATCCAGTTACGTGGCTTAAGTTATTCCGAAGTATCGAAGCGTGGGCGCCTGATCCGCGCGCGTACAAACGCCCGAGCGGAGCCGCGCCGCGCCGTCTCCGGTAACACGCGAGGGCACTCATAAGCTGTATCGAACGGTTTTGCACCTGGAATCGATGAAATTCAATCACGCGAACGCCAGACCAACTTTTTCGCGTGCCGAATATCCCTCGAGCACGATTGGCTACAGTATTTAGAAACCGTAATGAGCTGACAGTCCCGGTAAAATGGAAGAATAATGTATGCCTCTGCAATTTAAAGTTCGAAAACGGACGCGCGAACATGGAACCAGGCGCACCGGGTCCGGAATCACTCGTCACGCCTCCCTTGTTTCTTCTAATTAGCTTTCCGCTGGAAAAATTCATTTGCCCCGCCTGCGATTATCTCATCCTTTCTCTTGCGTCGAATTTTAATATCCGATGGACATCTTCATGTGTTCAGTTAATTGTTACGATTGCGTTTCGACTGTGGTACCACGTACTCTTTCTGTTCTTCGTAACAATGTTGAAATTATTTAGTATTAACGAATTATTACAGTACATTCATTTAAATATTGCTCTATTTCTGTATATGAGTAGAATTTCTTATACACAATATATGTATATTTCTAGCTGATTCGGTTACGTTCTTCACTGCACATAATTTTTGCTTTCATTGATTAGTTCATGAACGTATGCATGTATTTGCCATTAATTCTGAGTCCACTAATATTACTTCGAAAGTTATTCAATTTATTATATAGTCTATTTTACATCTATTCTAGATCAGAACGTCTTATGACCTAAAATAAAATATGATACCTAGTAAAAGTCATAATATGATCACGAATGTCTTTGCTACAACAAAAAGTAATTTAAAATTGTTCTTCTGAGCAACAATCCCAAAAAGAAAAGGTTATATCATGTTTTTGTGAACAATTAACTCTTTGCAGTCATATGTCTCGGCTCGGCCACAACAGCAATTTATTTATTGTTTTTATCTTTTTTATTATTACTTAAAATGAAGTAATAATATTTGTTTTTCCTTCTTTTATTATTATTTCCTAATACTGTTCATTCAACGAAAATTAATGCTGACCAGCATGACTTATGTATAAATTTAGCACGGTCGCAAAAGATTAATCAGTTAGTTGGGGCTGTCAAGTCTTTAACGCTGGATTAATTGCCTTGGACTCTTGCTTCTGATTCTAAAAAGCGTTATCATTGCACTCTCAGTTTCAGTCAGTGCAGGCATTATTTGTTTGCTTTATTCTGGCATGGCCTCAAAATATTCTAAACATTCTGAAATTTCAGAATATGTTTTTCTTACACTAAAATTACAATTTAAATAGCCAATGATTACTACCTTTTGGTTATATTGAATATACTCATGACAAGAAATACTGTCTCTTTACCATGATGGGTATACTCGTCAAACACAGCTAACTGATTAATAGTCCGACGATTTTTGCTGCAACATTTTTGATTATCAGAAACTACGAAATAATGGCATTCGTCTAAAGAACTCATATTAACTAGTGAACTGTGGCGATCTCTTTTCTAAGCGCCTACCAGTGTGTTTCGCGATAATCAAGCGATGATGAAGGAAGTTTTGAATCCAGCTCAAATTATTTATATCTCATTTGTTTGATTCATTTCGTCTTGACCTCTACATTTTACATATATTAAAATTTACCAATACAATTTAGTTTCTACCAGAATTACAATTTAAATATCAAACTGTAACAAAATTTTACACATGACGGATATAATCGTCATGACACAAAATTCTGCCACATCTCCACGACGCATATAGTCGTCAAACACACTTAACTGGTTAACGTGCAAGACGATATTAAATATTTTGTCGATGCGGCATGCGGTGTGAACGGAGAAACGGTGGGAAAGTAATTTCCGCAGAACCCGGCTCGCGCCTGTGACCTTTGGACGCAACAATTATCTGGCCGAAAGAATCTATAACAAGCCGGGCACTCGAAGGAGCAATTCAATTAATATCCACCCCCAGCTTTCGAGCGTAAATTGTCGCCGAGCCAGAGGAAGCGGAAGTCCGTCGCGAGAGGACGAAAGCCGGCAAGGAAACGCGGCGTTGTCACGCTCGACGGGACCGAAAACCTTCGTCTGTCGTGTGTTCCGGAGCGAAAATATTCCGGGGAGGTAGCGCGATTTCGCGGCTCGGCTCGGCTCGACTCGGCGCGACAGTCTGACGGGCCTCGGTGAAAAAATTTTCGAAAGCCCTCGAGCGGCTTCGGGTTTTCTTGCTTTTTAGCCAGGCCAAGGAGTCTGCTTCATCATCCTGGGTTAGCGGTTGAGATCTCTTCAGCAAATCCTGCTCGCCTCGGGTCTCGCGACTCCGCTCCGGAGCGCCGTGCCGCTGGCCGATAGCTGTGCAAACAGTTACGTTTCCAGTTCTCAGATTTTTTCCTTGCGATACGAACGCGCGGGGGTGGATCAGCAACTCTGTCCGTGTTAACGAGCCCCTCCGCTCCATTTTCAGCGCGTCCCCGTAAACGGGGAATCCAGTTTCGATTACGTTTACCAGGGGCTCCTTCCTCGTCGGGCACTTAGCGCTCGCACATCCGCGCGCGAGCCGACGCTATTTGCACGCTCGTTAACACATTTTCGACTGTATCCTCTTCCCTGAGCGGACCCCGAGTTCGCCGCTCACCGTTTCCCGTCTTTCCGTTTCTGGAAATTCTCCACCAAGAAATCGACGTTAATTAAGGCGTCCCAATTCTCCGGGCGCTAACGACGTTCGCCGATAAACTCGGCCGACCAAGAAAGTCTGGATCCACTTGGAACTAGGTTCCGTGAATGGAATATACATTAGCCGCTGTAATGCGCTCTTTGCGACGGATTTTGTCATTTATTTAGGCGGGCCGTTCCCTTCGATTTGCCGCCGAAACTTCCACTATGCTACGGAGTCCATGGAAATCGAATTAACGTCGACGCCAATACGCGTCGATAATTTACTCACGCGCTGCCGACACTTGTCGCGATTGATCTTCCGTTTTGCGTAAAGCGATTCGAACGTTGCACATGTTACGGCCTGCGATACGTGTCGCTGCAAATTAGGATTTTGGGGCATAGAAGATTTTACGAAGTCCTGGAATGTCTCAGAAAATTGGGCCACTGATGTGTTTAATTGTGTTAATTAATGAAGCTATTTATTTATCTTTCTTTTATTTTTCATTTTAAAGGAATTACAATATATTATTGTTTTATTATATTATTATATTATTATTATATTATAATATATTATATTTATTATATTTTATTATATATATCTGAATTTTAAAAAATAATTAATAATGTTCTTCGTTCTTAATCGCGCATATTATGTATTACTGTCTGTTCAATGGAAATTAATTCTGACCAGCATAACAAAATGAATACGACCGCAAAGGGTTAAAAATATCTGCTATGAAGTTAGAGCTACCTAATGTTAATTTTATGGCATCCCATGCAATTAGATTGCAATGTAAAAGAAAAACTCCAGCAGGGAATATCAAGCTACAATCAATAATAGATATGAATGTTTTATTTTTTGGTGACAATTATTTAAACATTCGAGTACTAGATGTTAACACATCATAAATGTGAAGTTCTTTCTTCTTTTAAAATGTTATTGCCATCGGAAAAGTTCTAATCGCTGTAATTGTGAAGAAAATAGAACGGCAAGGGGTTGATAGCGTTAATTATATTCGAACGAAATGAGAGAGTCATAAATTATATACTTAATGTGGTCCTCAAATATTGAATACAAATAAAAGAGTTTTTCTTCTCATTTCACAAAGACGAAAACGTAACATTTATAGTCAATAAATCCCGTTAGAAAACTTTATCACGAGCCATTTTGTAGTTCCCATGAATGCATCCTATTTACGAAAGAATTGTTCAAATATATTGCAAAACTAGTTTCCTAAAAACCGACTAAGATCTACAATACCTTTAACCCCTTGCCGTACTTTAACGAGTCAGACTCGTGATGGTGATTTATAACAATAAGCCGTTGGTATGAACGTTCATCCGTGTCTCTAAGTAGAAATAAAATTTTATTCTCTTGTTACCAATATTTAAATATTTGAGTAGGCGTGAGCACGCAATAAATATAAAATTCCTTTTTCTTCGAAGAAATTAGTGCCATCGAAAAAGTTCTAATCATAGTAATTGTAAAGAAAATGGTACGGTAAGGGGTTAAAAAGCATAAACCTCTAACGGCCCCTTTCAATACAATCAATTTACAGACGATCAAACTGCGTGATCCGTTCGACTTTCTCAAGCTCCCATAATTTTCTGGCAAGCGGAGATCAGTCTGAACAATTTGAAATCGAATGCGTTCGTTTCGCAAAGCCGGGATCAACGAGCCGGCATTATCCACGGCAGTGTAACGACTTGCGAACGCTCGGCGACAAGCGAAATGGACCAAAGAAAATCCTTTTCGCCGTTGCCCCGTGAAACTCATTTGTCGGTGACGGTCTGGCCGAGGCAGAAGTTTGCTCCGGGGGTCGATCGGGGGTGTCCCCCGACGTCGGAGTCGTCGTGCTTGTCAATTTTTTCGTTCCGCAATTAAACGCGGCCCGTCCCGCCCGCCCGCGCCTCGCCGCGCCGCGCCGTGTCGCGCCGGTGGCGTTCGATTCCGCGCGGTGTCGCTTGCGAGCCCAGCGACGACTGAAACCCGTCTCTGTCTGCTCGGTCGTGGCTGTCGATTTATATTCGAGGGTCGTCGTAATCGCGCAAAGTACGGAACACGAATCAATTCCCTAGCCTGGAGGGTCGCAAGGTGGCGGATGGCTGGATGGTGGCGGGCAGGGTGGCCGTTCGTACGAGAAACTTTACAGGAGTTCGGTTAAAGTAGCCGATCCTTTCTCTTGCTCCTCTCTCTCTCTCTTTCTTTCTCGCTCTCTTTTTCCCTCCCTTTCCCTATCTCTCTCTTCCTCTCCCTGTCCCTACTCTCTCTTTCTCTCTCTTCCCTTTTCTCTGCCACATTTTCCGTCTTTTTCGTTCGCACGTGGCGACTAGTACGCCCTCTCGAAACTGATCGCAAAAATCGGCTTTCGACCCGAGGAAAGAGTCGAACGGATTCCGGTTGCCTTCGAAACTTTCCTTGATAATTGATTGTTTTGCCAGTGGAGTGGCTCTTTCAGCGGCCGCTGCCCGGCTACCGTCTTCTTCCCGTTGCACACGCCGCTCCCCAAATCGTGGCCCAAGCCACCCTCGATTCTCTGTCTTTTATCCTGCCTGTTCTTCGTGCATTGAATTCGCAACGACCCCGATCTGCAACTTCGAATTTTCGGCAAGAATGATTTTCGCCCGACTCGGGAGCGTGCGAGCACATTTTTCTGCTTTCAAATATGGAAATGGTACGGTCGAACGCTCGTCATTTTTATTATTTGCTTGATTGTAAATTAACGCTGAAAGAACGTTATTCACTGTAAGTATCATTGACGCTATGCAAGTATATTAATAGGATTATTAACAGTTTAGATAATCATTACAACTCACTTGACTTCCTTCTTGCTTATTTAACTTTTTCAGGGATGAACTTTTACAGTAAGAAACAAACTATTTAATTTTTTTTTATTTATTTTTTATTCATTCCATTTTATTCGGTGAGGTTTTTTCGGTATAATTGAGGAATTCTGTAGCGAATAGTTCTTTGACTGATTCTCATTTTCTTTACACTTAGAATAATCATAATTTTAAGAAAACTAAACATACGTAACAGTATCCCTGAAGAGGTTCAGTTTTAAATGTAATATGACCGATAGTATATCTGCTACATATTTACGCACACATCTGCAACTTTTAATATTATTATATATATAAATAAATAGAGACATAAATAAATAAATATATAAATTGAAATTCAAATACGAAACATTTTAAAGAATCGTTTAAGATACTGTCTTAACCTTCTGTTGGTCCAATAAACTTTTTTCTAATATAAATCACGAAAAAACTTAAATATATATTGGGTTGTCAGAAAGTTCGTTTCGTTGCACAATGAAATTGGAAAATAAGAAAAACCATATGAATTGCACAAGGCAGTAATAACTGTACTAGCTTTATACACCTAGTATTACATTGCGCAATGCAAAGAAAAGCTAAAACTATTATTCCTTCGACTTTTGTTGACCCTAAAACTATAACTCCTATTTTTACATAATTTTGTTTACTCACGTCATTATTGCTTCTAAAATAAGAAAGACATCTAACACTGTGAAAGTAAAGAGTAGCAACAGTTTTAGGAACTATCTAATACATAGCTTGACCTTTTCGAAACGATTTAGAATCTTATTCTTGTTCCAACAAAAGGTAGAATGAAATAAAATAGCGCAGAATGATGACCCTTTTCAAATATTCTCGCGCTATTACACGATGCATCGACGGAACGTTTAAAAATATTTCATCTATGCTAGAAAATTGATCTATTCAAGTTTTAAAAAACATCATCTATTGAAGAAGATTAAGTATTACGCAGCGATACATATAATTCACCGCCCGGTATCGCTCGATCCATTTCGATAAAAACTTTCGACGGCTATTTAATTTAAAATACGTATATCCAGTATCTCAGCCAAAATTGCTCCATTAACCTCTTAAGCACAGCTGAATTTCACACGGGCTTATTTCAAGCAGGGTTGAATTTTACGCGTGAGCACTGCATTGTGCGCCGGACAATGGTGTTTTCTATGCAAACACAGTGGAATGAATTTTCTGATGATTAAATTATAATCTTTCTGAGAGATATGATACGTAGGTATCGTTAAATTGTACATATACTTTAACTTCAATCATTTAATTTAATTTAATTTAACACGTTCTATGCTGAGCTATTTTTACTCGAGCTATTTTACTTTATTCTTCATTCTAGTCATTTGTTATAAAACTTGCTATATTGTCTGTAATTATTAATAATTGAATATAATAATAAAACAAATTCATTACGATCCATTCTTGTGGTGGAAATTAATTCTTTCATTCTAGATTTGTTATAAATTATTTTCTAGCCCATTAAATAAATATGCAAGCATGTACCATCGGTGGTACACATGGCACGGTACGTGTTAATAATGAACAAAATAATCGAGTGTGACGTATCGTAAAATATCATGACATCCGCAAAAGCTACTATTGTGGTGTATCGTTCTTAACACTTTATCGACCGGTAGCTTATAAATCGGCTTTTTCTCCCGATCTGTAGTATGTGAGTCGGTTACCATAGCAATCAATAATTTGTTATTTATTATTATAGTAAAGGTACTACTACAAATTCTCGTATTATTACATCATGTTTCAAATATTAGATACCTATCGCGATGAATAAAATAATTAGATTCAATTACTCTGCAATAGCATAAATGTTTACAGCTGAATGACCGGTCGGTAAAGTGTTAAGTGGTTAAAGCGAATTAATCGAGTGTTTTTCGTCTCGTTTCGTAGGAACGGGGACGGGCGATCGTATTTCAGCTTCTGTGTCGTTAAAGTTGAGCCGGGCGCGGAGTCGCGGGCTGCAATCTGCGATAGGAACTTTCTCCCGCGGGATTTCAGCGGGAATCTCGCCGAGCACACGAAGGCGATCTGCATCCGCGCCGGCTTTGGTACGAGGTCGCAGTCGATACCATTTTTCGCGGTGTTCGTCGATCGAGTTCGTAAACCGGCGAATGATACGCTCATCTCTCCTCTGAACGACGAAGGAAAGTGTTTGCAGCGCGATAAGCCACTTTGAATTAGGTTATCGTGTTTATTCGGTGTACGGGAGTACAGAGTACGGTTCGAGCCGTTCGTGAATAAAGGTTTCCGCGCTGGAAAAATCCATTAACGTGTTTCCCTTATCTGTGGAAAGTACTAAAAGCCCTATCGAGATTTATTTTAATCTCGATGGTCGCTTGAATTTCGCTGGCCGCGCGCGGTTTACCTCATTCCGCGAACGGCTGTTACCCTCTTCATCTCTCTCTCTCTCTTTCTCTCTCTCTCTCTCTCTCCTTCTCTCTCTCTCTCCTTCTCTCTCTCTCCCTCCTTCTCTCTCTCTCCTTCTTTCTACGTCTCTCCACTGTTCTTTTGTTTCCCCAAATAAATTTCTCACGATGAAATACATACATTGGCCATTGGAAACCGTCCGAGCTCGAATGTTATTCACGGTGGCTGGAGGCGAGCGGAATTCCCACGCGAAGAATCCGTCCGCGCGGAATTACGTTCCGATCCCGAAAAGTAAATTATTTTCCGAATAAACCATCACAATGGCGCCGCCAATGAAATAATATTTTCGACGATATAAACGCATTAAATTCTCTCGTAAGCGTCCGTGTCCGCGAAATAAATTTAAATTGCCGGGGCGAACTTTTAACGCTGCCAGTACGGAGACACATTCGAGTTTGCGTGATTTTTTTATTACTCTCGCGCCGAGATTTTACTCAAGCGGCGACCCAGTTTCTCGATCGGCGGACTCGGATCTTTTTTCATTCTTATCGGCGATGCCCGTCCGTTCATTTGCACATGCCGCAACCATAAAGCCCTTCGATTCGTTCGCTCGACGAGTCGACGGTGTGCCGCGCGATTCGAACAAAGTTCACGCGTATTGACAAATCAGCCTGAACTGCGAACTTTGAAGCGATAGGCATCGCTGCTGGAAACTTTCGACCTCTGCAGGCCGACTGAAAAGCCGATCCGCCATTGAATGTATTAGAAGTGGCAACCGATACGTTTGTTGGCGCGCGTCAATAAATGCCACGTGTTCATTCTTTCCAATTTACGGTACGCAACCAGATACGCTCTCTGCCGATACCATCAGTCATTAAAGTCACCAAGTATTATTCGACGAAAGTAGTTGTTTTCGTCAGAAATTCGTTCGTTTGTTTTCTTAGAAAGTAACAGTTAGGTAATACCATAGTGTGGCTGATTTTTGGACGTGATTAACTTTCGATTTATTGAATAAGGCAGATTAAATTTTTATATCCTTTTATTTCATTTATTCTTTAATCAAACAATTTAATATATCTTGTTTAATAAATATGAAGCTGATTTATAAAAACTTTCAATTCTTTGACTATTGTATTCCCATGCACTAGCGTGACTGCACATAATGCCAAAATTGTCTTTTTGCTATATTTTAAAAGTTACTGCGACTTGTATGCTTAGGTATAGCGTAATATAAATACATTGGGATATTGCTGAGAAAATAAAAAGGTTTTATTAAAGAAATATTGAGATTTCGATAGAATTGATATAGACTTTACACTTTTATTTTGCACTAAAAATGATCCATAAAACATGCTTTGGTCAGCGCACAGTGGTCCGATTTGGAGAATTCAGTGACAAGTTGTTATAACTTTTCAATCATTACAGATATTGCAATGAAATTTTCATTAAAAATAATTTGGAAATAGTAATTTTTAATTACTGTTAATTAAACAGTTTTTGCATTTGTTAAACAATACATTTTAATAAATTGTCATTAATATTTTCGATTTAAAAAAATATTGTTTAAATTTAATTATACAAGCTATTGTTTACTTTCTAAATATGTATTGTACATTTATGTTCCATACGTGTAACGTTTTATAGAATACGTTTTATGGAATATCAGCTGCCGAGCGCGCTAGTGAGCGACGCATGTTGCGGTCGTCTTTAAACAATTACAACTTCCAAATTGGTTTCTATAGAAACTTGATCTTCTCATAGTTATTTAAAACATACTGCACAGAAAATATTCTTTTTTACTAGAAAACAAAGACTGTTGCAGTTCAAACATTATCCTCTATCAAATATAGAGAATTTTATAAATTTGTCGCGTATCAATCAGTGTTACTCTTTTTACGACTTTTTATTATAAAAGTATGATCTTTATGGTATAAAAAGACTGAGTGAAAATATAAAACACAATGAGCAAGCATTCTAACTTTCGACACATATTATACGCTCAAAGTGTTGACGGTAACTAAAATATTTATCAGATTTTACTAATTTCTGCATTTCTGAAATCCATAGACCTTTGCAAAGTAATCTAAATTAAATAATTATCAATTTGGAAAACTTGATTTTCTCATTAAATGTCACCGAATTTTTCAAGCCGAACCATTGAAGCAATCACGATCGAAATCTCGCTCTCTTCTTCGCTCTCGCATTTCGAAGTCTGCATTTGCATACGACTTTCCCCCACTTCTGGGCGGGGCGCGCACGGAAAATGTTATTCAGCTTATTTCCTCGAAATTCAGGAGCGGCCGGATTAGCAGAGCGCCGAATTAATTCCTCCTATACGAATAATCGGATAACGGAATTGCGCGCACAATCTTCACGTTTCGCGGCTCATAATACCTGAAACACCGTTCCGTATATACAGGGTGTCCCGGAAATGGTAATACAACCGGACAGGGGGTGATTCTACATAAAAAAAGAAGAAAATATTTTGATATAACATTTTTTCATCCAGTGCTCCATTTTCGTGATAATCGACTTCAAAGTTCGTTCCAACTTGTAAACGATTTAATACAATTTGTTTGTCGCGTATTTCACTGCTCTGGTTGCCTCTGTCCGGGACAGTGTTTACAAACAGTGATAATTGTGCGGTTGAAGCAATACAAAGTGTGTCTACCGATCACTCATTTTTTATTCTTTTTTACTACTTACTATTACAATGCTACAATAATTGTTGAAAATGTCCTCCCCCTTGCTGCATACATAAGTTTGCTCGATGAATTAATGACATCTGGATAGATTGTAAGTTGTTATCGCTTTTTAATTTTTCGAATGCCTTAGTAATCTTATATTTCAAATGTTACGCATTTGAAATATCGTCCATGCTATAAACGTGTTCTTGATATGACCCGCTTTAAGTTAAACGAACTTTGAAGTCGATTATCACGGAAACGAAGCTCCGGATGAAAAAATGTTATACCGAAATGTTTTCTTCTTTTTTGATGTAGAATCACCCTCGGCCCGGTTGTACTACGATTTCCGGGACACCCTGTATATCAAAGGTGTCCACTCGTGAACGCAGCAAGTGCCTATGTCGGCTGTACGTGTTCGTAGAAGGGGCGTTTGAGTTTCGTTTTTATCTCGGGGCGAGTTTGTCAGGGCTGGCATTCCTCGTGGGTCGCGGGGAAAAATAAACATCCGGTTAGAACGCATACAGACCCGGACCGGCCGAATGGATAGAACGAAACGGGGTAAATGTCGATAATACCGTTATCAGGGCGCAGCCGTGTGTGTCAGTTCGGTAATGAGCCGAGCCGAAGTCAATCATCGCTGGTGGTGCGTTTGCAACACCGCCGATAACGATTTTGACAATTTTCGCGGTTATCTACGCTGCCATCCCGCGCGTACGCTGGCCACATATTTTCTGTAAGAGCTAGAAAACGACACGGCGAATATCACGCGGACCCCTCTGCCCAATTATTGCCGTGGAGGGTTTCAGTGCCTTCCCACATTCGGGATAATGCTGCCGAAAATTCGCCGAATCACCCCTCTGCTAATCTTTAAACCATTTTTATTAATCCTGCAGTATCTTCTCTGGAAAAAGCTCGCATTTATACAGGAAGTTTTTGGGATAGGTAAAACCCTTTTATAACACGGTAGATAGGTGCATAGAAAGTGCCGTGTTCTGTGAAACCGTATTACATGCAACCCAGTGCTAGTAAAAGAAGGGGCAACTTAATATATTTTTTCGTTTTGTATTATAAATATATTAATGTTCTTAATAAAAATGATTTTCATTCAACGTAATCATACTTTAATCAATTTCTTCATCATCACTATTCGTAAAGTGAGTAATTTATAATTTATTCATATATTTTCATTATTTTCGCGTCATTATTTTAATATCATTTAGTTTTTAAATATGTATGAAACGAAATATTTTACGATATCTAAGTTTTGATAAGAGTGAATCGTCCTGATTGCCCCAGAGATAAATTTATTAATTCATCTCTCATATTAAGGAGCAATAACCAATTTCTTACACGTACTAAACTTTAATTTTGTGCAAAAATAATTAAAATATTCGCCGGAGTACAAAGCACATAAGATCTAATTTAAGCATTGTGTCTGACCATTGCACATTGTTTCTACTTACAGAAATCGTCACCATTCGATTGCTTTGTCAACTTACTTTTCTCGAGATCAAATGTCCTACCAATTTCCTTATATTACGACTAACAAATATTTGAATCGCGGCTCCGATAAATACATAAATTGTGTGAATCTACAGTAATTAACCAAATCGTGCTATTTCTGTTGCAGGTAAGAGAGAGAGCCCGAGACAATTACGTCGTCGTAAAACGAGTAGGACGAGTGAGTAAAATAAGCGATCAAGCGAAACCTGCGAACCGGAATTCATTCCGGCGGCTCGAATTTTCCATTGAACAAATTTAGTCCTCTGTCCGAGCAAAGACCGGTCATTCAATAAGTATATTTTCACGCGGCTAATCCGGTGCGTTTCGACCGGGGTGCCGCGTGCCACCGCATACCATCGCATGCGAAACGATTCTATTCATTACTCCATTCACTGTTTCCGCATAAGTGGCCGGAGCGCAAAACGACGAAACGGTGGCCCAACTGACGGGTCTGGATGGCCGTTATAAATGTCACTCGTACAAGGGACTTCCGCGAAGCTTTCGTTTTCTTCTCCCTCCCCCGCCTCCCCCCCCCCCCCCCCCCCCCTTGCCCTCCTGGCGGCGCAGACGCTCGCCCCGCGGAAGGATTAATCGAGCCAGAAATAAATCGGGATCGCGCGTTAATAAAGATGAGCTGGGTCAAGAGGTCTCCTTTCACGGGGATGTCAAAGCGAAACGGAACTCGGGGATATACATAGAATGCGCGCGAGCCTTGCGGCGTTCCGCGAGCCGCGCGTCGGGTCCTCTTTAGCCAATGACAAAGATATAGTTTTCGTTGCCGCGACTCGGAACATCGTGTGTTCGTTAAGTCTCTGTCATCTCCGGAGAAGCAAACACTTCGCGAGTATTGCAGAGGAATGTTTCAGTATTAGACGAACCATTCGAGATCTGATGGCCGCGCGCTGCCCTCGTAATTTGTATTCTTAACGGACAGTTTATAATCTTCTGGATTCGCTCATTATATTCATGAATTTATCTCAACCGCGTACTCTCGTTTCGTCATATTTCACGGCCGCTCTGCGAAATATAGAAGCAAACATCGTTGGTTCGATCATAAATCATTCGGTACTAGCTTGGTAAATTCTGGGCGGTGGGATTCGGTCGATTTAAATACAAAGTTACACGCGAGCTGTAGAAATTTAGCTATAATTAGCTGTATAGTATCCAATCGGTGGATAAGTGGCGACTCGAAGCAGAAGAGTGAAATTATTATTGTTACTACTCAATGAACGGGAAGTCTTTGGAGTCTATCGCAAGTAGATACAGCACTAAGCAATTGACGTTTACAACGTTTGAATAAGACGAAAATTTCTGGGTGACTCAAGAATGTCTAACAACTCGGAAATGGGGGTGTTTCTGAGGTTATTTGAAGTAACTTCTTTCTTAGCGAAAATGCAGTTCACGGCTTTGTTTACGAGTAAATAATGAGAAACAGTGACCATTGAGAGGCGAGCTCGACTGCTTCGCGCCAACCCCTCATTTTCCAATTGCGAGGGACTTTTTTGGCACCCTGTATAATTCTGTACGTCATAAATTGTGCGACGGTTTTTTTGTTGAAAAAGTATTTTCGATCTAATAGACCTTGGTCGCCAATATTAATAAACTAAAGGCAGTAATTTCAAGCAGACAATGAAGTCATTAAGTACTTACATTAAGACATTTGTTGAAAATATCTCGAGATCTATTAACTTTTTGCCATGGTACCGTAATCATTGTTTGCGTAGAATGAAGAGAAGAATCGATCTGTGTAAAAAGAATATGCATTTCTATTTAAAGAAAAGATACATTTGTTAATTTCACATGCATTGCTGCATCTAAACAAGATTTAAAGACCTACAGATGTAGTGATATTCGAACCATTTATCTTTCTCCTGTGGCATTTTTTCATAAATGCAATAATAACGGAGTTATAACTTGTAACAATTGCGTGGACCACCCTGTATAATACTGACTTATAGCAAGTCAAAATAATATCACCTCCATGCATCACTTTAACCCTTTGCATTCGAGTGGTGACACTGAGGCACCGCTAAAATTGTTACGCAATAGTAACATTTCTATTATGAAAATTCAGATTTCACAAATGATTAAAAGTGTAACTGATGTTGTATGAATTACAAGATTCAATTTCATATGCATAAAATATACTTTGTCATATAAAATGGAAACGTTATACGTCAAACGAGTTGTTTCAGAATTACAGTTAAAAGGGCGTCGAGTGCAAAGGGTTAACTCTTTGGAGCACGGTGGGACTAAAATTGTCCCACCGTTTTGTTGTACGTCTGATTTTACAACAACAAATTCAGTTTAAATTACTATTTGTTTATGCTCTCGAATGCTTTCAATAAAAATATACTAATTTCATTCAATTAAAAACGCGACAGAATTTCTGCGTCACATGGATCTATTTATCCTGAAATCCTGGGCCTCTAAGAGTTAATCGGTAATAGATTAAGCTTAGTCTAAAGTGGTATGGAATTATGGTCGAATAGTGATTAAACTGATGCAACTATATATCCGTCGTAAACGGGATCAAAAATAATAATGGCTAGATTTATCTCCGGCATTTACCGCAGGCATTTCACTAAATCGACAACCAAACAAATTCCCATACAAAATTACTGCCGGTCGAACAAACGGAACAAGAATGGAAGTTTCACGCAAGAGTAACTTCGGGAACCAACAAAATACAGCTGCAGGAAAGTGTATTACGTTTCCGTCAGCCAGTGGTCGAACTGTGTGAACAGAAAATTGATTCTCACGCTTCGACGAAATTTCGGAAAATATTTTTCGCCGGGACGGGCGTCGAACGTAAAGTCTCCGGGACAGTTGACGGTTTCATCAAATTTATTTGGAATACGGTATTCGCGACCGAAGATTTGACCAGCGGTGGCCTCCCCCAAAAAATTCGAGGCGTCTTGGATGGTAACGCGTTCCCAGCGGACAGCCCGAGCTGGAAGCGTACCAGTAAGCCGCGCGAGGCGGAGCAGAGCGGAGCGGAGAGCGAGAAAGAGGAGGAGGAAAGTCGGCGCGCGAATGTCAAATTTCCGAGCGTTCGCTTCAAATCAGTGTCCAAATAAACTACCCGACGGTCGACGTGGCTCCTCCTCGCGGGGCCCACCGCTCTTGCTTTCTGTCTTACGCTCCTTTCCCGTCGGATTCCCTCGTCGCCGCGTTTCCCACTCGGCCTCACCCTAGCTTTCGCATGCTTCCCTCAGGATTCAGTCGCGCACCGGCTTCCACGTCGACGACCATCCACCGTCAACGTCTAAGACGTCTCACTTTGCTTGAGATGCAGGCTACGCCGGATGTTTGAAAACGTTTTCTCGCCTCCGCGTGCCATCCCATCCTCCTTCTCCGCTTCCACCTCCTTCAGCTACCTCCGCCCCGCCCTCTCTCCTTCTCGCGGTCGCCTCTTAGCTGGCATCCTTTCGTGACAGATGGAAATCTCGCGACCGACTTGCTGCCACAGACGTTGACGAAATGCTCCTCCTCCTGCACCGTAACGTTCCCGTATCCCACACCCTCGACCTCGGCGTGCATTCTTTCTTGATCTTCCGCTTATCTTTTCATGCCGATATAATCTTTGAACAGACACGTCTAATCTTATTCAGTCGAGAGTGATACGCGAATTCTCAAACTGGATGGAACATTAACCCTTTGCGGTCGCGTTAAATTTATACTGTAGGGATTATTTTAGAAGTAAATCCCACGAGACTCCGTGATGATAATAATACGACAAATAAAGACACCTTCGTTTAACAATAACAAGCACAACAGTTTATTATCAATGTCCTACGACTTACAACAAGAATAATAACGACAACGACAACGGCAACGCAACGACTTTGACAACAACAACGACTCAACAACGACAACGACTCAACAACAACGACGACTCAACAACAACAACGACTTCAACAACTACGACAACAACAACGACTTCTTCACGCCACTTCTTCCCCGCCCGTTCTTTTGCCCTTGCTAGTCCTTTTCCAAATTATCCTACTCTCTCTCTCTCTCTCTCTCTTCCTTTTTTATTTCCCTCTCGCTCACTCACACTCTATCTTTCGGGCACGCAGGACTTCGAGGAGCCTAAGCAATAGACTCAGGCCACTCGAAGTCGCCCAAACACTCTGTCGCCATCCGTCCCATTCATTACCATTTTATGTCACTCGACCATGCATACCCGGAAAAAACCCTACAATACATTGGTGTCATGTTAGTCGGAATTAATTTTCATCGAGCGAACAGTAAGACGTAATATACAAAATTATGGCAAAAATTTTATAAAGGTATTTTAACTTTTTTATCTAAGCTCATAACGAAACATTAAGAAATACATTTTGTAGATTTTTCAAGTCTATTGAATTACTTTTAAAAAAGTTATTCCATTTGAAAGGGTTTTAATGTTCATTCGGAGGCGACTGTATATGGTTCTATAAATCGTTATCGTGTTATTTCTATCTGCATTATACTATCTCTTGACATTCGAAAAATTCATGTAGTAGATTAACCCTTAACTGAATTATGATGACGGACAATTCCATGGAACTTTAAAAACGTCATTATTAATATACGCTAATGTAATTATTAATTATAAATAAGTAATTAATAACTTAAAAACATTATTCTAATAAAAACATGTTATGTTTACACTCACTAATTCGAAAATATTCACTGAAACAGTAACTATAAGGAAGTAATTAAAAGTCAATTAAGAATAGTGTTCTTCCAGATTCATTGCAACGTGTATTGCAACAAATTGAAAATTATCAAACAAACGCAATGCTCGAATGTGGTTATTAACAAAACGGTTCTATGAAAAGTGAACGCGCGACTAACAAGTAATCGTGCCAATAAAATTGAATACCTCCGATACAAATAAATCGTTGGAATAGTAGCTTAAATAATCGGCACAGCCATCTGGTTTATCATCGACGCATAGTTCCACGGATAACACGAAGTTGGTTAGACCGCAGGAACATTCCACCGAAACGTTGCAACGGAACGCGTTAATCCTTCGCAGCCTGCAGCAGCGTAGCTGGTCTGCCAAAATCATAAACAGCCCTCGCGGCATATTCGGGAGGGCATGTTTCGTGTTCGTGGCTGAGCGAACAGGCCAGCCGGGGTAATCTTTTCAGCGGGTTAAGGCGAAACCAGATCGGATCGTAATCGAACAGACTCGGTCGGAATTAATTCCGCAAGCATCGTTCAATTCGGATCATCGGTATCTTCTCGAGCTTGTAGTCTGCGTCTAAATCAAGACGGATCAGCCCGGAATTCCTCGTACGTCAGAGAGCCCGTGAGCTCTCCCGCCGCGTCTCGTCTCTTCGGCGCGTCGCGTGCACGTGCGTGCGAGCGAGCGCAGTCACGTGTGCATCGCGCGAATCTCTAAACGGTTACAGGCGAACGGCTATACAGAGACCAAGGGTTGGGCAAACGGAGGTGGCACCGGGAGCACCCACAGGATCCCCATGTACAACAGACACACCGTGAAAGCCCGTGGGTGGGTCTCTCGTTGCATCACGCGCATCCACGCCGAATGCACAATCTCGCGGCGTTTCCGCATGGTGATCGCGACATTCGTACCTGAATCGTCAGTCAAATGGCTGCTGAAATTCGCGTTTACACGCCACGGAAATATTGTTTGACGCTGGATTAACGCAGAATTTCTAGCTTTCGGCTCTCTCCAAAATCGAGATATGCTTTCAAGAAACCGTTTCGGTTTCTCACTGCATAGCTTCCACAGACGGCTGATAATACGCTCGGGAGCTTTCACCTAGTCTGCTACCATAACTGTAAATATTCATATTGTTTATAAAAATATCCAAGCAATCACTCGACGTCTCACCACTGACTGATCGGAGTCAATTTGGCTAAAAGTCACCATTATTGATACACGATTTGATCTATTACTGATACGGAGTCAATTTGACGTTAAGTCGCCACTATTGCCTTGATACAATTTGAAAAATGTACGTCACCACTCTAAGATTATTAAATATTTCACGAAATATACCTCACGGTGCACGCTATGCTTTATTTCATACAAAGTTGAAGAACAATTTAGAAACTTATGTTGAATGCATAAAATGACATGTATACAATTTATAAGTTCTCTGCAATCCTATTATGTTTGATTGGAAACACTGGAGAATACTTTTAATATCATAACTATGTATAAATTAGAAAGATATTTCCTCAGAAAATATGTGACACTATTTATTGTAACATTGAGTCCGAAATCGCTGAAGCACTGCAGTCACGATGAACAAAAATATCAAATCAAATATTCTCGTGTAGCATGTACACAGAAATAAGCACAAGATCTGATATTGTTACATGAAAATACTTGGATTTTACAATTTTGTCTTGCGAGGCCTTATTCCCTTCGCATTGTGTGTCGTATCCAAACAAGCATTCTATTATCCGATCGTTCATATTCTCATGATTAATTCAGGAAAGCAAAGTCCATCTCCTAGAATAAGGATGATATGGATGCAAACATTTCGGAAGACACTTTCTAGCGCCACCAGTTTCACAGTCGTCCAACCTTAGACAGCGGTCCGGCACCACAATCACGTACGATACCTGCAGACGCCTTATAAAATAACGAACCCCTTAACAAACCGAGTCGCAGTTCACAGAAGCGGTTCGCACATTGAAATGACAAAGGAAAGACCGCGTGTACCGACGATAATCGTGTCCGTTCGAGCGAGCCCCAAGTGCCGTGGTGGCCGTTTAAGGTTCCCTGGAACCCGCGCACGTCGTCGAATACGTGTCCAGCCGCTGACACACGTTCCCGTGGATTTCGATTCTGCAATGCAGCGCTGCACGGCGGCGAAATGCTCGCGCTCGCATTATTTACGGTAAATTTGGCGGACGCGGGCGCGTGGCAAAACGCGAAATGCGGAACATAAAATGCAAAACGGCCGGGCGCGACGAGCCGATACGGGGGTCGGCGCTGGCGATCCTGGCCAGCCAAGGGAAAAGGAGGAACGGCAACGGCATGGTGAAAGAGAGGCGCAGGGCTGCGGTATGCGGCCGGGTTCAGCCGATTGGAAACCAGCGCCCGGCCCTCTGTAATCTCTCAAATTGTTCGCTCTGTTATTTTCTGCTTTCGTCCAGCGGGCCAAGGGACGGCCCGGCCCGGCCCGGCCCAGCCCGCACGCCCTACATATTTCCTCCTCGTTTTCTCGCGCGGTTTCCTGCGCCCGACTCTCGTTCACGTAGCACTCGCGAAGTGTGTGCCAGGGAATGCTCCCCCTACTTCTTAGCCGGGAAGAATAGAAATGGGATTGTTACGGCTGGAATCTCTATTATTGTCTGCTCTTGTTACTCCCTTGGAAGCAGAGCGATTCCATTTGAACGTTATATTATTCATGCGGGCCGACCTGTTGTAGAATACTCCGCTTATTGATAAAACGGCCGAGCATTCTCCCGCGGATCCCTTCTCTCCTGTGTGAGCTGCAGTTCTCCGGAATTCCGACCCCTTTAGCGACAGTTTTGGTAATCAAGTTCCATTCAACGCTCCATCTCGGTGCTTGGGAACTTTTCCTTGTTGCAAGTGCATAGATTAGAGGGGCCGGTTATTGTGCGATGACCAATTGCTGTGTCTTTGCTTTATTTTCGGGATTAATTAAATTCATCCTTATCGAATAAGATATATCAAACGATTTTATTCCTGAATGCATTTTCTACGTGAAACGGTCACAGTTACTAATTTTACTGATTTACTAATGACTAGATTTCGAATTTTAACATTTAAACAACCGCTCGTAAGATTTATCGTGTTTGAATGATGTGACGTAAACGATCGTCAACGAGAATTCTCAGTTTTATATCTTTTCTCTGAAAATTATCTGTTCTAACAGTAGTTGCTAAGTATCATATAATATTTTGAACTTGCTGAACTACTTTATAATATGTTAATTATATGATTGATAAATATGTGGACTTTTAATTTCCTATTGTTTTTCATTTCCAAGCGAGAAAATTGCCAGTCTTAGAATAAGCCTATGGGAAATAATATGCGGTCATTTAGTGCAGAATAAACATTTCTTGCTTACATCTTCTGATGTTCCTATTCTTTAGTATTTCACTTATTTATTTCTGTAATGAAAGCGCGATATCGAGTCTTGTGACACTGCCAACAATTTTTTCTCACTTCTTGCTTCACTATTAGCAATAATCTATCCATTATTCCGAATTATTATTAGAATAATTCATTCTATTATCCCGAAGTGCTCGATCGATTTTATTTTCTCAAAATCACCATTCAGAGACGAATGCAGTTAATTGTTGAACATCTGTTCGACAGAGTTTTAAACGAACTTGGATCCTCGGAACCAATGCGGATCGTTTTCAAACTTTCCACGGCACTGCAGCGCCCGTCCAGGCTAATTATCGCGGCGTCCACAGAATCCGGCTATTTCACGCCGCAGACCGGTCACGGTCCGAAGTGTCGCGAAACATTGTGCGACGCAAACGAGAGGCGGGAACAGCGCGTCGAAAATCATTGTGTCCTTCGAGTTACGCTGCGCTGGGTGTAACGAGTCGCCGTTTGATTCGCCGCAGCGCGATTCCGAGCGGGATCGTCACGAGCGCGTTAAAACGGATAGCGGCACGCGAACCACCTAACGTCGTCGAATGAACCGAGGGTGTATCGAGCGACCGATACGAGGGTGTCATTGTTTTTACGCGTTGATAAGGACCGCGCTTAATGGCCCGTTTTCAAGCGGACCGTGATTTGTTCTCGTTCGCCATCGACATCCAATTTTCTCCCCGGCCCTTATCGCCCACCCTTTGGTAAGAAGCTCAACCAGCCACGTTTCGTACGAATCTGATACATTTTCATAACGGCACTTGGCAAAAATAATCCTGCGCTTCAAATCATTAACACTAAAACCACCGAGTTAATCAAAATGATTGGTTTCACATTTCTTATTTCAAAGATACTGAAATTTGAAAGACTTTTTTTATAGAACATGAACGAAGAAATTTCTTAGTCGATGCGGGAATTTTAATAAAAATGGTGGCAAATCTAAATAAATACAATCGTTTCATTGTTATAAAGCAATATACATCAGTTCCTTTCTTAAACTCAGTAGTTTTAGTGATAAAATTGCTAGATCTAAGCTGCCATAAATCATTCTTTATGTCTTAATCCTTTAATTGCTACGGAAATGTTATAAATGTTATAGATATTATAGAACTTTAAATAAGATACTTTACTTATAAGGAATTTATTGGGTGGTTGCCGTGATAGTTGAAGCGTTTCAGATTCTTCTTTACTTTCAAAATAAACTTTGGTAATATTTAATGCAAAACTATAACATAGGTTAATAAATCCGTAATTAGTTCCCAAATAAATTAATTCTTGTCGTACCTCACAAGAATAAAAATGAGTTTTGGGCATCGAAACGTGCTCTTCCGCAGCTTTACGTCATAATCACTTTCATACGATTGTCTGCGATTTTTTTGAGTGATGGAGATAATAGTAATTAAATCGATTGAACTTACTGTACTGAGTACTCTAAGTCGTGATGTTTCTGATATAAATTGTACTTTTCGAGTGACTGAATATATTGATGTTTACTCTTGAATTAATATTTCACCGACGGGTAGCCTATAAATAAACTTTTTCCTCTGATCGATTGTCATGGCAAACAATAATTTTCTATCTATTATTGAGATATTGTTGTATAATTTCTTAAATATTAAAAACCATTTGCGATGGTTAAAACAATAAAATAAAATAAATAATATAAATAAGATAAATATTTTTTACGGCCGAATGACCGGTCGCTGAATTGTTAAGAATGAAGCAAACGGATTCATGTATTGCACAGTTTTGTAAGGAAAACAGTCGCCTTGAACGATTGATTTGAAATTGTATAGAAAGGGAAAATAACCGCCCACACCAGAGCTGTTCAATCTCTTGCCCATGGAGGTAGAGATTTTCAACCTAGGGCAAGCACCGATCGGTGGCTTCTAGTCCCCACTCTCAAAAGCAACGGCGTCCCTTCCCTAGTTCTTCTTAGGACACCCCACCAGTGAACTACGTGTTAATGGCCGAAAACAGTGACAGAGATCGACTGTAAATAATGTCGAGATTGAGGAAATAGAATAACCATTCGACGATTTAACCCCTTGACTACTGTGGTCGCCTATAGGCGCTTATAAATGTTGCGTTTGTAACACTGAGAGCGCCTACAGGCGTCCTTACAATTTTATCGATAATTATTCCGATAAATCTTGCCACGTAAAACGTAACAAAAGACGTGAGACACATTACGACTGTAAAAAATGTGATGTAAGATTTTGTATTTATCCATGTTTCGAATTATATCACACTTTACTAGATTATTAGATATGTTGTGAAAAAAGCCTTACATTAATATTAAGTGTTCAATGTTTACAATAGCAATTCGGTTCAGAATACGAAGAAACAAATAATATTGTTCTAATGTAGTGAAATTTAGTTTCTTGATCATTGAGATATGTTTTTTCATAAAAATGCATCCCTACCCAAACTTTCGCTGTTCTCAGCGCACATCGTAACTCAACTCCTGCCATATGGTAAGGCCGGTGCGTATCAAAGTCTGCCGTAGTCAAGGGGTTAAATTAGTAGTTCCCGCAGGTACCACGCGTACCTTTGAATGATGCGCGCGAAAAATCCGCGAGTCTCGAAGTTTGACCGCAGCCGACAGTAAAGCCAGAAAAGTGCCGCAACTTAACAAAACATATCAAAAATGAATCCGCGAGGAATAGGCGATAACTTCTACAAGAAGTAACATGGCTTTTCAGAGAAATTGCATGTTACGGATGAGCTGTTATTGTATAAGAGACAGATAGGGTTCAACGATGTCTCCAATTATTTTGTGTTTATCGGACACACAATTATGTTTCAGATTTTCCTGATTTGTTTCGACTTCCATCGCGGAAGAAAACGTGTGCGGCAACACTTGCAATCACGTACGAATCAGCGCGCGTCTGCTAATATCCGCGTATGCGAATTCGCAGAAGCGGTTCGCCGATGCATGAATATTTTAAGAGCTCGCCGCGAGTCAGTCCGGTAATTTCGAAACGAAAGATTACTTTGGAAATCGAACGGGCAGCGGAGCCGGCAATTTCCGGCAAACGCCACGCGTAACACGTTGATAATTACCGTTCCAGTGACGGTAAAGTTTAATCTGTGAAATTACTTCGCGCAGGCCTTCTCTTTTATGCGTCTCTATGCGTCGTAAAGTAGCACGGTAATTATACGGCAGTCGGTGTGCAACGGTAATTTGCAATCGGTGTATGCACAAAACATGCGAAGCAAACGCATCTAGAAACGCGCGCGCGGGCCCGCGAACAGCGGCGCACTCGTTCTCCCCCCGCTATTAATACGCTGCTAAGTGGCTTTTTGCTAATTACCCTGTTGCTTATTATCTTTATTGCGTATCGACTTCACCGATATCGGGACCGTTCGTGATACGCCTCTATTTACAGCGGATTCGATTACATGCCCGATATTTTGTGCCACGTTGCAACAGAGGCAATTTGATAAGATGAAATATTTACGATTATGCGGCTCTGTCTGGGAATAGTGCTGTACCCTGGGAACCGTGTAGTTCTGCCGATCCATATTCCTCTGTTTCCCATACTCCCAACAGCGTTTTCCGCTAAATTAACATAAGGGCCGCTAATTATTGCTCCGGTTGCAACCTCTAATTCGAAACGCGAAATTTCATTGCGAATTGGCTGAGCATATCCAGTCACCTGAGACTCGACGGGGTCAACCATTAAATGCATAATCGTGTAACTGATGGCAATGGTAAAAACACTGAATCGCATAACTTCCATTTTACAAACACGATCAATCTGTTCGAAGGAAGGTGTACCTTCGGTGTCCATCGACTGATGGACTCTGCGTTCAAATACCTTTCGAAAAATAAAGCTGTCAGGGATAATTAAAACTTGTTCTTATACACTTGGATCCGCTCAGAACGGAAGACAACATAAAACTTCTGCGATTCCCCGCGACGACGTTCCGATGGAACTATCTGTCGGCAGTTGTGCTCGAGCGAATCGCGACTCGATCGGGGGCACGCCTTGACGATACGATCGTAAAATCGGCACCTCTCATTGGCCGTCTCTGTATCCTCGCCTCGTTTCGAGGGGGTACTGGTGGACGAATCCTTTCGCGAACGTCCGTCGGTTCATTTAGCGGTGGTAGTTTCGTAGTTTCGCAGTTTTCCCGGGGTTTCGGCGGCTGTGCCCGGCACCGGCGACCATTTGTATTGGGGAAAACGGCTTCGGAAACTCGAAACGCTGGACCGTGGCCAGGAATTTATCCCGCGGCCCCCTGACCCCCCTCCCTTGCGCCGTCTATACTGCAGGTGAACCGGGCACGGTCTCCGTGTAAACGCCGTATTTATTGCCTCGTTCCCGATGTAAATGCGCGTGCCGTGGATTATTGGGAACTGATCTTCCGATCTCGAGGATAATTCCAGTCCTAGGCGGGCCTGCCTAACAACAGGATCGTCACCGAACGGCTCTCCGGCGGGATCCTCTAAATTTCGGCAAACGGGCTAAATACGCGGGGCCAAACGCTGATGTAAACGGGTTGCACGAGCAATTGCACGCGTTGCAAACCCCTCGGAACCCTCCGCTACGGCCGCCATCTAGCCGGCCTCCTACCATCGCGCCGCTTCACGTTCCCCTCTTCGCCCCCTATGGCCATCCTCTAACGAGATAATATATCAATTGCGTCTCTGATATATATCCAGGATCGCGCTTATCCCGACGCGAGTCGTGCCCTCCGGTTTAGCAGCTATCGAATAGCTTAGCCAATGAATCGACTGCTCTGCGGAACATAGACGAATTGCTGGTGGATCGAATGGAATTGAGTAATCACTTTACGGGATCCCGCTCAGCCCGCTTCAAAATGCGATGCGGCCCGTAAATGCGATGCGCGCGGTGACGGACGCGTCACGAAACGCTCGAGGAATTCCGCGTGCCTTTGTATTCATAATTCGAGCGCCGCGTTCGGCCACCATACAATTTTTGAACTTACATCTTCTTTTACTAATTGCAGCTTAGGTGCTATTAACCCTTTGGGGACGCGAGGCGACTCTCGGTCGCCACGGTCTTTCGTTTGGCGGGACGGGTGGCGAGTAAAAGGTCGACAGTCGGGGTTTTTTTGTTAAGATAATTTGTATGTAAATTATATAATTGTATATAGTTGCATGTAATCGTATATAAATTATATTTGTATTATATACGAATTAAAATAAATTGTATACAAGATACTCGACACAACTAACAAAATCGCCTTGCCCTGCTGCCTCACTTGGTCGGAAAAGTCGCCATCCGTTAGGGATTAAAGAAATTTATTGTTTCATTTGAATTCGTTGTGACATCCTATATAATTGTCATCGTTAGTAACCCCTTAACATATCTTATTTTCGTTGCAATTAACTTTTTCTATTACAATAATTCATTAGAAGAGAAAGAAACATTTATATATACTGGAATGTTTAAATATTGATGACAAGAAAATAGAATTTGATTCCGACTTAAAGGAAGGGAACAAAATTGGTTAAACAATAGCAAGGGGTTAATGGAAACGATTTTCTTTGTAAAAATGATAAGATTGGATTTATTTCAACTTTGTACTATCTCTATTTGGAAATGTGGTTGAATAAAGAAATTTATTACATCATTTCCCATAAAACCAGCATCGTAATTTCAATAGTTACCACATAATAAAGGAAAAACGGGTTACTTAACCGACACTGGTAAGTTCCAGCTTGTCTTCGACTAATGCAAGCGTCGACCGTCTCTTTTGGCTGCGAGTCAAAATTAACCAAAATGTAACTATTAAGTACACATTTCGGGTCAATAGAAATTGCATTTTAAAACAATCTTTTAATGAATAACGAGATCAATTTGATTGAGAAAGTAATTGAAATGTGCTCTTAAACTTCAAAAATAAGAGATCAATATTATAATTCTGATTATTATAAAAACTAATCTTATTGTCAAATTATCAAATGAGTCACTTAATCGTGTATATTAGGATAGAATAAACCCGTTTTACTTAAAACATTAAATAAATATGAAAGTAAACTAATAGTTAGCTAAACTAATGGAAAAATTGTTTATGTTTGAACAATGAAACACACTCCTACTATATGGATTGTCATCAGAATTCCGGTACACCTGTGGCTGAAGTGATTTCTGAATATAGGACAAAAGGTGCCGGTGTCATATCTCCAACTCCGTAAAAATCTTCTTGAGACCACAACGGCTCTAATGCGCGCCGTAAATCTGCAAGATGGCTACGTTCACAATTCCGGCAGCAGTGCCTCCGATCCGATCCAATAACTTCTTAGCTTGGTCGTGCAACCGAAAGAACGTTCGCGCGCGTCCGATACGTAGTCTCAAATCACACAATAATCCGAGTCGAGGCGAGGGCATTGAAACGACCGACTCCCGCCGCGCATAAAATCCGTATCATGGGACGACCGGCGTAAAAGCGACTCGCTGGAAGAGAGAGAAAGAAAGACAGCGAAAGAGGTAGAGAGAGAGAGAGAGAGAGAGAGAGAGAGAGAGAGAGAGAGAAAGAGAGGGGGGAAGACAAGGAGAGAAAAAAATCATAAATACGAGGGTGGGTGGTACCGTGTAATACCATTAGCCGACCGTATCTCCGCAATCACGGTGGCCCTTAAAAAAGATTTCAATAAAGCCGCAACCGGCGTCCAAGAGGTGGACGTAATTCAGCCGTTCTTATCCGATTGCCGGGTCGATCGATTTTCCCATAAGGTAGCGTCGTATCGTCTTCGTAAGAAACTCCCGGCGAGCATAAAAGTTTCATTGGATCGAGCGGATGCTCGTATGTGCGCTAGCTGGTCAGTCTCGGGTCTCGCCGATTCGCGAAGAAGAACGTACGATCGCTATGAGCAACGTCTCGCGAACTAATGAGCTAGTTCTTGTAGCCAGTTCTTAGACTTGCGATATTATACATGCGCATATACTTTCTTTTGTCGGCCATTGTCCGCAGCAGCGGGATGAAAGCAGGTCTCAAAGTTCGTTCTTGAAAACGCATTTTATTAGACGTATCGGAAACTAGAAAATATACGAGGGAAGATTCCTTTTGAATCGAACATTTTCAAGCGGATAAAAATATCGTATGATATATTCGAGGAAAGAAATTTGATATACAGTTTTATTTACTAATTTTTATTCATCATGAGTAAATGTAAGAATGCCTTGTTTTCATTTTTAAAGAGCTACGGTGTTAAAACATACCAAGTATGTTTTAACAACAATGGGTTTTGCATTGCACTTGTTCATCGGAGAACTGTCATTACATTTCAAGTGAAGAACAAAATTGAGCGAATACTTTTAAAATGGTATAACTATTTCTAAAGTAGTCTAAATTACTCGAATTTTCCTGTAAATATTAGAGAGGCTAGTTCATTATACAATGAATGAAATACTTTTTTTTAAATTTTACTATCACTTGAATAAAAAGTAAATGTAAAAAGCTGTTGTTTTTCGCCATTTTATCTGAGCCTATTAAGAAAATTTAAAAAATGTATTTGAATAAGTTTTACACTGAAAAATTGTTTACAGCTTCCATCAACGTCAATCGATTCCGATGAAATTTGTAGAATGCATATAAGTTACCGAGAAGCACAAAATGCAATTTTTAAATTTTCAATATAGGCTCAAATAAAAGAAGTGACAAACAACAGATTTAAAAATTCTTTTACTGCAAGTAATAGTAAAATTAAAAAACAAATATGTGAGTTATTGTACATTGAACAAGTTCCACTAACATTTACACAAATATTCAAGTCACTTAGTCCATTTTTGGAAAAGTGATACCATTTTGTTAGTATTGACAGAATCTCGCTTTCCATTATATTGTATACGCGAACTCCTGTTTCGAGTCATAGTATTACTTTAACTTCTTAGGTACGACGCGCCATTATAGTGGCTTTTGCGGATTTTTCCTGCTTTACTCAATTGTATTATTAATTATTAAAGTAAACGATTAAAGTGAATGTGTATATGTCCAATACACCAAGAAGAGAATATATATAGATATACCAAAAAATATATGCATATTGAGAAAAATGGTAATTTTATTTATTACATAATTTAGTCACGTAAAATTTCATTCGCTTAAAATGCAGCCGTGCCTAAGTGGTTAATAGAAGTACCCCAGGAAACGTTATCAAAAACGAATTCACTAGAAGAAAATACATGTAAAATATTCCTCTTGGCAATGAACTCTCCAATACAAACTACTTATTGGAGCCGGTTACTACGGGATGATCAATTGCTGTGTTAATATTCACTATACCAGAAAATAAACCAAAGCAGCAGCGATTGATCATTCCACAGAAACCGGCTTCGCTGCCCTATATCACCAAGCTCAGCTTCTGTAATTCGACTACGTTAAAAATTGAAAATCAAAATCCCGACACACGACCACAATTACATAGCAAAAACCATCTAGGAAAAAGCTCGTTGAACGGTGGTGAACCGGCGGATCCGTGCCGAGGGAATGAATTTTTCAAACGATTATTAATCGTGTATCGACGGCAAGAACCGCAACAGGGTCTCACGGCTCGAACGATGCGCGGCGATACGGTGGAGCGTTGTCGAGCGCCGGTGTGTAGGTCAGACATGAATTCTTGATATCCGGGGCTTCGACTTAACCGCAGACATCGGGTCTCCGGGTGCTTGCTGCACTGATACCGACCGCGGCCGCCTCTCTGACAATCCCGTGGCATGTTAACGTCACGTCCACGGTCTGTAACCGGATCTCCGTTGCGCAGCGGAAACTCTGCAACGAGAACCGCGCTCCGCATCGCATCGACGAGCATAGGAAAACGCGTCGAATGCAACGCGCGGACCTCTCCGCCTCCTGTTGCTAGAATGTAGCCCCCTGAATCTTTGATAGCCGGCACCAGACCGCCGGACAACATCGCGGATCCCTCGGTCCTGCGACACCTACGCCCCTGGAACGCGGTTACGCGACACGGCCTTTCGTGTCCACGGCGCAATCGTAATTAACCCCTCGACCGCGATGGATGAATTACGTTGTCGCTGGGGCGCTAATCTAACCGTCCCTTTCAGCCCCACTTTCCCGTCAATCGTTCTAACTGGGGTGTTAGATACAACGATCCTCGTGTTAGGGGAAGATTTACGATTTGCAGCATTTTTTGGAGAACGTTAAACAGTTACATGGAAGAGTCTCTTGCACCTGGAACCTCATATGTTTAAGCGGGATTTTCCATTACACTATGGTAAAATAATTTCTTGTCGGTGTTAAGTGTTTCATTATACTGTGATATAGCTGACAATCTAAGAGGGGATTTCATATACGCTTCCAATGCATCTGTTAGACGCATTTAGATCGGTGTAATAGAAAATAATGCTTTGGTTTTCTATAAATGATTTTAAAATGTGTGTCTAAGACGTTTACATATAAAAATAAAGAATTGTTGCCAGTGAGAGTTCAAATTTTACTTGTTCTTTAGTCCATCTAAAAAAAACTGCTTTCTCATTATTTAGTAAATGTTTTCTTATTGAAATGCTACAGTAACCCACTTCATCTCGCTTTTTGTACATGTACATTTTTAATATCTCCTCTTCTTCTTTTTGACTACATTTTCGACAGAGTTTCTTCATTATTTTTGTCTTTTAACTGTGTTATCTAATATCTAATAAATTATTGAATAATAAATGTAATTTTGGGAGCAGTATCTTCAAAAGGCTTACAAAATTTGCTTAGACAATCAAACTTGAATATTTATAAAGTACTACCCTGCTTAATCTCTCCACGCCCTTGGCCATGTATGTGTACGTTTAGTTTTCTTAAAATTGTGATTATTCTAAGTGCAAAGAAAATGAGAATCGGTTGAAAAATTATTCAGTACAGAAGCTCTCAGCCATACCAACGAAACCTCATAAAATGAAATGTGATGGGTGATATATGAAAAAGAAACAATTAAACAGGTTGTTCTCAACTATAAAAATTCATCCCTGATGAGGATAATTTTATTATAACGAGAAGTTGAAAAAATATCGGTAGATTCAAATGACGCCTCTGTGACACGTGCAAATGTCTCCAATACAAGAATTCGTGCACGTAAATAAAAGCCGGTAACGTTTCAATAATATTCTTAGCGCGAAGAATCTTTTAGTTGGCGGGAGAATATTTTCTCGTTATGATCATAAATGTTGTTTAAATTTTCCAATAAATCTGTTAAGGCCTTGAAATTCATTAACTCTCACAAGCTACTGGGATAAAGTATAGATCATTTTCCGTTTTTAATACAGTCAATACTTCCATTCGCCTATAATGTATTTTTCTGGAGTACAATGTTGCGAGTGAAACAATTGATTCAATTAAGATAAAAAATGACATATAATAATAAAAAGTGCAAAATGAACTTTTAAATAATTTTTTTGAAGGAAAATTCATCGCGTAGTCGGTCGCTAATCGACGGTGACCCCTCGGCTAAATTCATAGTGGAAGGCGCCACTGGTCCAAGAAAGCGACTTTCTCCGCGAAGTAATGGCAGGGGTGTATCGGCGTGGAGTGGTGCACGATAAAAGGCGGCGCGACGTGTCCCGGAACGAGTCGAGATCAATTTGCGATTTGGAGGTCTCCTCGCGCCGAAACTCGGCCGAAGTTCTACCAATCTAGACCGTAAATAACGACCGGAAGTTCCGAACAGCGGAAGATCTCTTGGCAGGTCTACACTTTGTCAGAGACGGATGATGCGAGGCTTTTCGGTGCGATCCGATCGGCCGGTGATTTACGACGGAAGCTCGGATAGCGATCGGTCTTGTTTCGAGACGATTCCAAACAGGTGAATTACGAAATCGAGGAAGAAGCGGCCGGGACTCGTGACTCGGGGGATCCACGCGTGAACTCGCGGTTGTTCTTGGTACTGCCGCGAGATCGATATCGCTTCATAGATCTCGATACGTTGATACTCGTTGGTAAATTACTACTGTCGGGATTGCTGCAATCTGTCTCGAGTTACGATGACTATACCGATGAAACTTTAATGGCTCTGACAAATGCAATGCCTGCGAATTTGTAACTTGATTTCACAGCGTAACTACGTGGGTATATGAAGAATTATGCGATGTAAAATTTGACGGGGTGGTATTTTTTAATTTTCTTCAATTCTAATTAAAAAATGTCTTATTCAATGAATATAAAGTTAATCATGTTCGAGAACAAACCAAAGGCAGAACAATTGTTCACCCATAGCAAGCGGCTTCGCTTCCTTAACCATTCATCAATGTATGGTTAACTGTAATATTTGTTCCTGTAGATTAAAAGTAGAATTTTAATATAAAATTTTATAGTTTTGTGTGAATACATTAGATGTGCAATACGTGAATTTATTGTGGACGAATACCTACTTGTACTTCGAAGACTGAAATCGATTGCGTGTGTTGCGTGGTTGAAGAACCTCATTTTATAATATCTTGAAGCCATATTAACGACCCGCAGAGAGCGATGGTCTCCGCGACCATCGATTACCTGCACTGGGTCGCAACAATTCGCTTAACTTAGTTTTTCTCCACCGGAATTAACGGAGATACTCAGTAGCGTTCCATTCGGTGGAAATAAGGTGGAACAGACACAGAACGATCTAATCGAGAGAACGACAAGAAAATAATCACGCAAGAGAAATAGCTATTGAATCACTTCCAGAGAAAGACATCAGTCGCCCGTAACCTCAAAAAATGCGAGATAATGAACTCGAGACCCGCCATTTTGACGAATCAGATCGTCCAAGCTTTAAAAAGGGTTCTATCCCCAGTGTAAACGCATGTAACGCGGAATATTTCGAACACACAAAGAAGGGGCTCGGCTTCTACAGACCTCGCCCCAGTTAATTTTAATGCAAACAACGTTAAAAGGATTATCAAGGGTTGAGTTACACTCGGATGTAATTCCCATCTGCATTCACTGAGGCTAATAAATTTCGGACCGCGCGCAGAAACTATGTTTTCCCGTGGCATACTTACGAGACCAGATGCCCGGCGTAATTCCCGCGATGCGAAGCGGCTGTCAGCCACGAATCTCGACACCATGTACACCGATTGTTTGCGAAATCCATGAAAACGTTCCACGAGCGGACTTCTTGCCCGCCTGATTGTATTGTGCGTGCGTTATTTCGGTGGTTCCGAGAGGATCGCGCGCGCGCGCGTACATATTTTCCTTTCTATAATTGGCCTGTACAAGCTGTCCGCTAGAATGGATGCAGTATCTCCATTTAATTGCACCGGCTGTCGTGTTTCCATCACAAATACTAACTTAATATTATTGTAGACAGCATCCTATGCGAGCAAATGTAACCGAACATCCCGGTTAACAGTATTTACTCACGCTTTCGACCATTTATCTCCGGAGATATAAGAAATGCTGAAGAATATGTATTATGACTAATTGCCCTATTGTGTTACGCGTGTTTGGTCTTATGATATTTGCTTCATTGTCTGTACCTTTTGGTTGTCGGTTCTATTTCGGTTACTAAAACTGTTTGTCTCGAACGTCTGAAAATCGCAAGTTTTTAAGCGATTTTACGAAACGAAGCGCTACACGAAATAGGTACTAAATGGAAAATTATTTCTTCCTCAGTTATTTATCTTTTTTATTGGCATTCTTTAATACTTTCAATCTGTCCACTATCTATAATTTCATCTACTCCAGTGTTTCATAAATACATTAAGACTTTAGTCTACTTATTCATCGCTTTACAAGAGAGTTAAATTGCCAATTGATAAAATATTCCTTCGAATGTTGTCTAATGTGCATTTTCTGTTCTTACAGGTGAGTACGTTCGAATTTAACAGGCGTTCACGAACCGGTGAGTTGGTCAGATACCTCTAATGTTAAATACGATCATATGATTCGATTACAATGAATCCTAATTAGAGTTGGTACTATTCAATGAGACCATCTATTATATTATAATACCGCGATGTTGCTACTGAATCGACCACACAAAGCGGTGTGCGAGCTTACGTCAAAGTTTCGCGTATCAGTTCTAAACCCGACAGCCAACAGCCGCCGCGCCGGTCCGACGATTACACGACTCGCATCTCGGGCTTTGCTTTTGCTCTCTCTCTCTCTCCTCTCTCTCTCTCTTTCTCTTCCTTTTTCTCTCTTTTTTTAGTACAAAAGAATGACTCGAGGGAAATCCGGCCTATCGCGACGCGTATATGTACGCGAAGCCGAGAATTCGTGGTTCTCGGTGGATTCTAGTTTTCCACGTCAGCGCGTAGATGGCAGTACCGTACGCTTTTCGGATTTGAAAGCTACTTCAACACTTTTTCCCTCTGCAATTGCTCCCACAATCGGTGTCCCTCGACTGTACCGAGTATCCACCCCTCGCACGAGGAATTGCCTCTGAATTCGAAAAGATTCAGATGCGTCGCGCGAAGTTGTAAATCGAGAGAAGTCGAACGCGCTTTTTCTGATCTGCTTTCTCAAATATCTGCGCACATCGGTTATCAATACAATAATTATTTCGAATTTGGATTGCACAATTAATTGAGAACTTTTATCCTGCTCATTAAAATTTTATTTTATTTTCTAATTATCTTTTATTCTAGATCAATCGAGTGCGTTTGCATTATAGTGAGCCAAGTAGCATTTTCTTTATTATGAAACATAATTACTAATGTGTGTATTGTTTATCGGCTGAATTTATTGTTAAGATAATTTAGGGGTGAGTAAGTTTAAAGTAGCTTTATAATTTATTTCACATGTTCTTTTAACGTTTGAATATGGGTAAATTACGTTTTGAAACATACATCGTTGTTACAAAAATCTAAAACGTTTTATAAAATTGTAGTACTTTATTCAATTAAATAAAAATTTCAGAGCAAACTTATAAGACATGAATTACTTCTTCAACTATTCGTTTGCCGTGGAAATCATAATAAAATTAAGAAATTATAATGTTGATTAGCGCAAAAATTTCTCCAGTCATCAAATGATTAAATTTAAAACTAGGAGATTTTACGCCACAATCATTCTAGTCCACTGAATGATCTGTGCGTGGATGATTCTACGAAAATTCTGAAAACCATTGATATAAGAAGTGAAATGTTAACTTGTAACTGTTCACATTTTTAGATATTAAAGATGTTACATAGAATTTCTGAAAAAATATTTAATTCCAAAATGTAGCAATTTCATTCGCGAATTTTCAAGTAAACAAACTTGAATAACATATCTCTTTCAGGATGACTATACGCTCTAAAACGTGAATAATTTTTCTAAGTGGCAGTTATTTTGATAGGGAAATTGAGATCCATATTTTTCCCGTATTGTCTCGAAAAGCAATTATCCTCGATTTTCGTGGGCATCGTGAGTTATTACTCTCCGTTTTCGGTGGTTAGCTAATCTCAATGAAAATAGATTTTTTTCTGGCTGCAGAACCATCGGGTTCGATACAGTTTCGGCGAGGTGGATTCGGTATTTTTCCCTGGTCTTTTTGTCCAGCGCGTGACGCCGCATGAAAACTCCGACCGTCGAAAATTCGCAGCCGCTGACATCGGGGACAATTGTGTAACGAAATCGTGCACGAGCCGTGGCGAACAATGCGCGGCAATTAGGTCGCCGATTACGTTTAACGAATCGCTTCTCGCCCCTCCTTCGATGATAATTCCTGTGACACGGAAACACGAGAATTTCTGCGCGAAATGATATTTGATGAGGGAAGAGTCGTCGTTTTGGATTTTTTTTCGAACAAAACGCTATTCGGCAGCCGAACTATTAAAATCCTAATTACTGTCGTGGAATCTTTGCGCGGAATAAAAATTATTTTCAAATATTTTTACTGTCCCGCATTTTATTTTTGTCATAACCGCGGAAATTTGACAGTGGAAATCTGTAAACTCGATTTGCAATTCTGGACATGTTGCCGATGTTCAAGCTGTTACAATTTCACAAAAAATAGTTGCACAACAGCGATCCCGCACTCATTTTAGAACTCGAAGCCTCTATTTTAGCAGTCCATTGTTCATTTTCCGCATGGATGCTACTTTTTAAAATGAGTCAGCATTTAACGTTGTATTATTATTTCGTATGACGCTGCGACAGTTCCAATATCGAAAAACTGTCCGAGCATAGACATTTTAATTAGATTATTAGTTTTTCAATTTATTTCCCGAAGATATCAGCAGCGCTATTTATATAACGGGGAATATCGCGTCCATTGAGTTCGAAATTTTAAACTCGCACCGCCGCGCCACACCGCGATCGTTGATACTTTTTAATATGTAACAACACCCACCAGGAATTTATTTGCCCCGGTATTTCCCGCTACACGCGATTACGGAAATTCAGAGTTTCGCCGATAGGCATTTTCACTTTCGACTCGCCTTTGTTCCCTTTTTATCCGCGGCCGTCTCTCTCTCTCTCTCCCTCTTTCTCTCTTTCGCGATTTCCCAGCTACTGGTGCACCGTTTTATTGACCGAATTCGATAATTAACAGCACTCGATAATTAATTTGATGGAACTTCGTTCCAGCTAGCAGCGGGGTCGAGTTATTTTGTACCAATAATCATGCTACGCAAACCCCGTTACGTCACGATTTTCATCGATGTGGCACTGTAAATATATTATACGATTGCTAGACGTATAACATTGGTTGCATTTACGTTCGTCGAACGGTGAAAAATGAACGGGCTCGTTCTCTATTCATCGAATTTCACCATACGTCGGCATTCGTGCATCGATGTTTTTTTCATGTCTAGTCACTCGTTCCCTAAGTCGGAGACCATACGTCATTATCGAATAAATACGAAACGATCGAACGATCGATCGCATCGATATTCTATTTGATACACGGACCGATTGTCTGGCCCGAGCAGCTCCGATGACTTTTTTATGCCGCTGGTAATGACGCCGGGATAGCCCCCGTAGCTGCAATGATGCGAAAGCAAAGATCAATACCAGCGAACTAATCGTTAATAAATAATGAATGGCGCACGGCTGCAGCAGGCCAGATTGCAGCGCGTCCTTTGTTTTAACTATGGAACCGTGACATCGTATAGAATAGGCATATACGTATTGGTGGATATCGATATACAAGTCGGATATTAACGGCATTACCATATGGAATCGTTCACGGAATTGCGAGATATCACGACCAGCGCGATTTGCATGATTGATTGCGCCGAACCTGTCACTACTTATTGCTCCCAGGTAAATTGTTACAGATTTTTTCCATACCCCAATTGTTCGGACGAGGCGGCCGAAAAAAAAGTCTCCCGACAGATTATGAAATCCAAATTTCGAAATTTCGAAATATATTCATAGAACGAAAAACAAATTGCTGTTCGGAGTATTTAAAAATGTTTAAATATTCCATCAGATATCCAGATGTCCGACATAATGTAGATTTCACGAATGTCGGGCGTGTCTCGCGCCGGCGTTAGCGAACCACCGATCGAATCACCGATCGATAAACATAACTCGATTCCAACGAAGTTACATTTGTTATCTATATGGAAATAGCTATCGGGCACCTAAGACGATTTTTGAAATCGAATTGTCTCCGTCGTGACTCTAATTTGATTTCTTGCGTGAAATTCGATTTCCCTGGCGCTGATGTACGAGCATATTTTCTTGGCATACAACCGTACGAATAAATCCTGAATCCACGGTTTACTGGAATTCTGGGCTCACCCTCGCGTGCGCCCTACCACCCCAACCCCCCCCCCCCCCCCCGAACGCCGTTGTTCCATTAAAACGTGCGTTTGAATTCCCTTCGGGTGATCGTAGAATGCCGCTCTCGTTCCACCACGGCGAATAAATAGATTCCGACCTTAGAAACACAGCGTTCTTAACTCGTTTCGTTTCTATCTCACCTCGGAAACGGAACGAAATATTTCAAAAAATTTTACGAATCCGTAACACATCAAATTTGCATGGTTCGTTCTTGTGTGCTTTCTGAAAAATTATATTCGCGCGCCGAGCTAGTACACATCAAAATCGTATAAAGTCCAAACGGTGATCAGACGGTGAATTTTTATGCAAAATAAAACATGGTCATATCAATTGTAGAAAACCAGATGAAAATAAATTTATCTCCTTAATTATTTTAAATTATTTCAAAATAACACCTCTAAATTCTTTAATTATTTGCGTGTTTTTACAGCTATTCTATAATTATACGCGAATGAATTCTCCAGCCCAAATGTTCATTATCATATTCGTGCAAGTGTTTTCTGACAAGGTGGCAATTAACGCAATCCAATAGAGAGATGTAATAAGAGTACTTAGACCGATTCGAGCGGAAAAATGAAGCGAATGCGACTGGCATATATTGTCGCAAAATCGGATCAGGAATTGAATTGATCGCGGTATTGTCGGGCGTATTAATGTGTGCCTCCATAATCATTAATATTAACATTTATTTACCAGTTCGCCGACAACGTAGCTATTGCATTAATGAGATTGTTAATCTAGATTTAGATTATTTCATTACCGTATATACCACTTTAACAAGTTGCCAGCTGCGGGATCCTATTAATTTCATTTCATTTGGTAGTGCAATTATGTTCCGAGCACAATTTTAAGATAATTATACGAAATATTAATCTTTCAAAACCGGAAAATACGAGCTGCTTGTCACGACGTAAAGAGTAGGATTTATTTTCGATGTCGCGGCTACGAGGTTGAATATTATTTAATTGCTACACTTATTTTCAAAGCATTTATTTGGGTATTAGCATCTATCTATCTAAATTAAATATTGTGCTTAACAGTACAAAATAATGAAAATGAATACATCCATAATTTATCGTTATACATGTTCTGTTAATTTATCATTATACATGTTTTGTTAATTTACCATTATACGCGTTGCGTTAATTTATCGTTGTACATGTTCCATTAATTCATCATTATAACCGTTCTACACGTTTACGTAACTTTATATTTGAACAAGCAATGCGCACCTGTCGTCGTATCACAAGTTTCTACATCTTGTTTTGCCCAGTTAATTGATTTGGCAAATGAGCAGCTCGCATCGCCGAACGAAGCAAATCAGGATTTTTAATAGGCGGCCGTCTCGTATTCGCCTCTGCCAGTCGAATTTCTCGCTCGCGTATCTTCGCTGACCTACCTCAAGCTCGCTACCTACCTTACGGTCAGTGACGGATGCCGAGTCAGCGTTTCTTCCTCCTCTCTTTCCGACACTACTACTACCGCTTCGTTCACTCGCAGCGTACGCATATTCACGCGAAAGAATATATGGGTCACCACGTTCGGGCGTCATTGATCCTTCCTGCACACCTCTCGTTCTACACCTTTGAAGTTTTACTATTCCAGCATCTAATTAAGATATCGACATCAAACAAAGCGCATTTTTAAAGCTTATTCCCCCGTATTTTCTCAGCAACCCGACCGAGAAACTCCCCCTTTGAACGTATTTTTTCTCGAAAGCTCACGATTAATTGTTACATATTACACGAACTTTAATCAGTTATAATTAATTCTATAACCTTGCCTTCACCGCTCTTTCACTTTTACAAGAGCCACCCTCAAACGCTGCAACGATCAAATTGCATTCTTACCTCGGTTAATTACATTCGGGATTAGTTTCTTTTCGTGATTTATAATAGTATTTTAAAATCGCGCACTTAAATTAATAGAATTGGTAATTAATGAAAACAGTCGATTACTTTTATCTTTTTCATCTTCACGATGTGGAGAATAAAATCAGCAGTCAAACTGCCTGTTTTAATTGTTTAGGGCTCGAACCAAAATCAATTGTATCAGAACAATTTATAAATAATTTCTAATTCTGAAGGCTGTTTTTAAACTTATTAGAAGTTTAGATATAAATAGATAATAGGAATATTTAACAGTTGATGAAATATCTTTTTGAATTCGAAAGATCAGTTCATGGCATTTATATTAAAAAAGTAACCGTTATGTAACTAACTTATGTAACTAAAAAAGTGCTGCAAGTAATCTCTAGTCAGATGTGCACCAAGGTGTCTGCACAAAATTTTCCACGTGATGGAAAACGTCATGATGATCGACGACGAATTAATCAAAATGGATCCCTGTAGGTAACTTTTTTACAGCTGCGATATTTACATTAATTGTTGTGTACTATGTACTGCATCTTGTTCAGATTATTGGCAGAAATGATCCCTTCCTATTAACCCCAATTTCCACGAAACGAGGGCTCGAGACCAGTCGATTGCACATAAGCAACCCTGATAACTCCTGTCACCGTCTCGCACCCCCATGGGGGTGGAAGCATTTTCAGCAAGAACACATTAGATGCGTGTTCCTGTGCTTTGTTTGCGTGTTATGTATTATTTTCGCGACCACTGGTGTGTGAAACGCGCAATAGTAGACGTGGAACAATCCGAACAAAGTGAAACACATACAGCAATTACAAAATGCAAAAGGGTTGACTTATCCCTAAAGCATTAATCTCAGATTCTTTTGATAAATAGATGATTATTTATAATTACTAATTACTTATAATCATCTTTATTATTGAGTTTTCATTGCATTATACAGTAAACGTGCTATATTATACACATGTGACGTGATCCCCCTTGCTTCGCGCGACGATTAGTTTAATGGTCTTCTAGCTTATAGATGACAAACTTTAAAGTCAACTTTCTCAAAAATGGAGTCTCTGATAAAAATAAATTACACCAAATTTCTTTCCTATTTTTTTATATATAAGCACCCTCTGCTCGTTTGTACTGAAAATTCTGGCTCACCCTGTGTGTACATTTCATTCAGCAAAATAAACAAGTACAGTTTAATTGATTGGGTGCACAATAACGAGTAACTTTTAAATTTAAGTGTAATGAACAACTTTCGCATTTTATTGTAAAATAAAAATATTTCAACTCAATTGTATAAAAAAGAGACAACATGAAAATGAAATTGATGGTGGTAATAAAAACTATATTTTACGTTTGAATAATTTCAATTAAACGAACGTATAGTTTTAAGTTTACCTAATTTCTTTGTAATTCTGTATGTCATCTACAATGTTGTAATATAATTAAATAAACTATATACAATTTAATAAAATATATACACAAAGTCTACTTTGAAAGTTCACTCTCGAATAGAGGAAACTTCGAAGTTTCGTAATTTTGTTGGTTTCGCATTTGCTTCAATTACGGTGCGAAAACGTTCGCACACTTGCCCCCACGGTTTCTTTGTCGAATGATCCCTTTCCCGCGATCTTCCGAGCAAGTAATTGCCACTCCTGATCCCCCGTTCATTCAACGCAACGGGAATCAAATAATTTTGGAAGCGCACAAACACAACGGCCACAAAGGGTAGCCACCCTCGACGTTCACTTTATCGCGACAGTTCTCGTCCACGCTCCAAGATAAAGCTCCGTCTCGCGGAGAAATTAATTCCTGCTGGTGGATTAACGTAATTAACGTGGCTCGGAACGCGTTAAGCGGCCGCCGGTAATTCAACCGCAGTTAGGACAGGCTAAGTTCTTCATTTAGATTCTGCCGCTTTCCATTTACCTGGAAATCAACTTTTTCTCCCTCTACTTCGGGTACGCCCCTTGCCGCCCTTGTTGCGCGTCGAACCGTGCCATACTGATTCGAAAGGTCAGGCTAGCCGGAACGTGACTCTATTTTCACGGCTTTTGACTATACGTTGCATTGTGATAAATTGTTACGTAGTTCTTTACTGCAGTCCAATTATTTGCTCGCGGTGATTTTTAAAAATATTCTTAAGTCTGTTATAGCCACGAATATATAAAATAGTGGCATAGTTATGAATATTTATAATATTCGTAAATCTGTTATAACATTATTAATTACAAATGTAACACGTATACAGATGAGAATCCATCCCAATTAGTACAATAATTCTTCTAATTTCTTTAGAAATTATTAGCAGAAAAAATCGTGACGTGAAACAAGTTTTTAATAAACGATTAAACTTGATGAACGAATTTTACGGTGATTGTAAATTAAAATAGGAAGCAATAAGCAAAAGAAAGAAAATTTATGAACATACAATATTAATTGTATAATGTGAACAAATACTCTTCTCGCATATTCTACAATATTAACGAATATTAAAGTCTATACAAAACAATATATTTGTAACCTAAAATCAAAAGTATGCATTACATAAAATTAATAAATCTCCAGCAAAGTTGACAGTCTAGCAAATTGTTTCCAATCGCTTTTGAGGAAGGTTAGTACTCTTTCCTTAGAGTCAGGGTGTCGTTGGTTTGCATTGCTCGAAACGGTGCACGCCTCTTCTGGAATCTGAGGGATCGCGGAAGAGAAAAGAAAGGGACACAGGCCCCGTTCTCATTCTCTTTCGTCGTGGCCACTGTCCTCGTTCATCTTGGTGTCCTGTTCCCGGCATTGCGTCCATGTCGCAGGTAAGACAAGTAAGATAGAAATGCAGCCGTAACACGACACGACGCGATCCAGTAATGCCAGTGCACCGGCTGTAATTTCAGATCGGCATTTGCCGCGATTTAATCGGTCCCGCGCGACGCGTCTCTAGCGCCGGGACTGACACGTACGAATCCTTGCGACCGCCCCCGCAAATATCGCGTACAACACGTCGCAGGGAAGTCGTCGATTTTTTATCTCCTTTTTGCATATTCGTAAGGAAACCAAAGTAAACTTTTCCTGACATTCAGCTCCGAAGATGGTCTTATTTTGTCGTTTCGTAATTTCTTAAATACAATTCGATTACTAGTAGGCAGCTTATGAAACCCTAAGTGTTGCATGGTCGTATTGTTTTCCCATAACTTCCATCTTGCTTTCATGCATGCGAGAGTAATATTTCGGCGATTATTATTACATTATTACATATTACTAGTATTATTATATAATAATAATATTATATATTACTAATATTATTATATTATTATATTACTAACAGATAATCGTGAACAGACTGTAAAAGCAAGCATCGTTGCTTTATTCTTAATTTGTTTAACTTGGTCAGAATTGCATAAAGAAAAACAGCTTCATTTTATGTTGATGTACTACGTAGGATGTATATAACTTTGAGATGTTTTTATCACGCAGGTGAGAAACATTTATTTTCATGCTTTTCTATATAATCTCGTTGGAAGATTAGCAGAATTTCCAAGTTTCTCGAGGATGGGAAAGTAAATATCCAGTTGCAGTATTTCTTGGTTATGCTTTCGAGCTTACACGCTATAAACTCGATCGTCTACGAGCTGTCCCGCCTATGCACGAAACGTGTACGCTAACTAGCGAGAAACGATTAGCGCGGCTATCCGCAAACACCTTACAGCTTATTCTAAAATGATCCTAACGAGCCTCCTGTGCTTGTACCTTCTTTTTGTAGTTTGTTCTCGGTGTAATACTTCGAGCAAATTGACGAATGTGTTAGCATGTTCTCTGTGAAGGAAGATTATTGATCGTTCGTTATTTTCCAATGTACGCGATGTACCTTACCACTTCTCGTTTAGAGAATGTCTTCAAACAGGCATTTCTCTTGCATATTTACTGCATTTTAAATATTGCAAATTATGCTATTAATCTAAGCACTATGGAGTACTTCTCAATGTAGTGCAAGTGTGTCAATTACTGTGATCTTATCTGGTTACGGTGCCATTCCAAGAATTTTGCTCATATTTAAAAAGAATATTGTTAAATTAAAAATTGAGATATGACATTTTTATAAAAATTTTATCTGTAATTTTCACGTTCGAATCAAAACTTTAACTTCTTAAAACGTATTAAATGGGAAAATCAATGATTTGACGTGTTTGATTTTGTTGAAGAATATGAGAAACACGTTGCAAATAAAGATGAAAAAAATTACAAAAGTGATGCTGTCTGGAACAGAAAAATAAACTATTACATTCGTAAAATCTCATGAAATTACAGAAAAATAAAAATTAATTTTTTGAGAACTGCACATGTCACTTCATACGACGCAATAATTGATACACTTACCCTAATTACATTGATACAAAAACCCAATCGATAGCTACACTTTAACATTGTCTTAATAAATTGCAATTGGAATGACTAATAGTTATTTTTTTAGTTGATCTTGAAATGCTATTTAAAATAGATAATTAAAATAGAACATTTATTTGTGTAATTGAATCTGAATAAAATCTATTTCGAAAGAAACAGCGTATCTTATAGTTCAATTTAACTGTTTCATATTTCATAAGTCATATGCATTTTTGTAAAGTGGTGCAATAATCATAAAATATACAAGTTAGACACAAGTTTTCGTACAAACAACTCGGGCCGTATTTTATTAAGAATACATGGAATTAAAATAAAAGATAATTATTGTATATGTATATATATCAGAAAAATTCAGCAGTGATAATTCAAGAAAAGGTTTTTATAAATCTTCATTTTTGGTTGATATTTTGGAAAATCTTTATTCAATCTCAGTTCCATTAACTAAATTACTTTGGTCTCGTAATATTCCTCGATTCACCCTAGATTACTTTAATTCTGTGGTATTCTCCACAGTATCCCGATGATTATTTTACACAAAGTTGAACAGAAGATAGTTCTATACAATCTCCGTGAGAACCATATGATAATCAGACAACAAATCTGTAGCCGTCATAACAAAAATGGATAGCTGAAAAGTCGAACGGGGTAAAACGAATACGAGATCTGAAAAGCATAAAATAAATCCCAGCGTCCGCAGTCTAGTCGCAATCAAGATCCCAGATAGTTCGAGAGCTAGCATCCGCAAACTTACACACGAAAGTGTACACATATTTCACCGCTATCCGAGCACCGTACGAACAAGATAACAATCAAACCGGCAATACATCACCGATCCACGGGGTCCACGCGCGGATCAAAACCGATTTCCGTCGCGGCGGGTAAACGGGCGGATCCGATCGAGGAAACTTTCCAAGTAGAGAGAGGATCTCCCAATTCCAACCGGGCAACCGCTAAATGAATCAATGTCTTGTAATCGCATCCCTGCCGGTGGGGGTTGAGGCGAGGTGAGCCGCGGTGAGACGAGGCGAGGCGAGGCGAGAGGAGACGAGGAGTCTACCCTTCGGGTAGCGCGCACGAAGATTATTTTCAGGCTATCCGGAGCGTATCCATCTCCGCAAACCCGTTCCGCAAATTGGCGTCGAGTTATCCAAGTGGCCGCTGACGACCGGCGTCAGAACGAGGAGGCAAACAAGAAGCGGAAACGGCCGTGCCCGGGGAAACGAACAGAGGGGAAGACATAACCGCGATAGCTGCTGCCGGATCCACCGAAGTGGGGGTCGAGTGGATGCGGATACTGCAGTCGGCCAGGATTCGATTCTGCTTCGACGGCAGGAGTAGATACGCGGTGATCCAGGAACTTCCACTTCTACCCGGCTTGCGCGAGTGTACGACTAATCTGGGGTTAAGCCTGAGTCGCGGAACAGAGATAGCGAGACGCTGGGAGAAAGAGAAATAGAGATGGAGGCAGAGAAAGAGAGAGAGAGAGAGAGAGAGAGGGCGACGGAGTCTAGAGGGGCGAAGAGAAAAGCTCGAGAGAGTGAGAGAGAGAGAGAGAGAGGGAGAGAAAGCGTGACGGGGTAGACGGGGATGGAGGAGGGTCGAATTAAGCCGATCCCAGACGCGGGTTCGGCCCATAACCTAACTCGCAGAGTGTGTAACGGAGATGCACTAGCCTAACTCCACTTAAATTAAAGCAATCTATCCTGCGGAACTCTTGCGCTAAGCCGGCGGGTTAAGGGACTGACTACGCGGGAAGATGCAGCCGGAGTCGTTTCCCGTGGCTCGTACAACCACCGCGGAAGGGAACCACTTTCCTCTACTTTCCACGTGAACACGTTGTCGCCTCGTCGCCGAGGATTTACTCGTTCGATCTACGCCCACCTGTCCTCCAACCTTCAGTTCCCTTCCCCCGGAAAACAGCCCTCGGCTCGATCGGTGTTTAATTCTCTTTCGCGCGATATTGGAACCTGTGGAGAACGCGATTTGTTTTTCTGTGTAATTATGTATGTATCGATTACGTTCGAACGGTTCCCTACGATTCTCTCGAGCTGTAGGGATAATAATAATTGATGTGATACTATTGCACTTTTTATATATATTTCAAAATTTTAACTTAACGAGTAATAAGTAAATGAGTCGATTGTATGTAACTCAGTACTTTAAGACTTTACCGATCGGTAACCTATAAATCATCGTCATGATAACAATTACTTTCATATCCGCTATTGTGATAAATGTATTAGATTGCACTACCGTAAACTTCAATATTATTATATAATTTTTTAAATATCAACTACCTTCCACGATTAATGAAATAAATAAAATCGAAGTAGAAACAAAAGTTTAATATTGAGCTAAATGGTCAGTAAAGTGTTAATTGTTAAGGCGAGATGAGGATGATGAGTTGTTTGTTGCAAATTGATAAGATTTGGTGTTATGTTTTATTTAAGAGGTGTAACACGTTTTCGATGTTACTTGCACTGTTGGGCAAAGACGGACACGTGTTGCACACACTCACACTTCCACATATGAGACACGTCGAGTATAATTATTCATCAAATATACATTAAAGTATAAAGTTACCCACTTATAGTTGACTATTATACATGATTATTTTTATTATTATTGCACGAATGATTCCTGTACTGTTGTTAGTTCGACGGTATAACAACATTATGGTGTGGGCGTGAATTAAAAATGAAACGAACGGTTTGCGTTGATTAATTTCAAATTTACACTGTATGAGAAAACGACCGCCCAAACTAATGATCATCTGCAGGTAAGGCTCATACATTCGAGTGATGCGTGCAAAGAATCCGCATGCCTCAAGGATTGACCATAACAGGCAAGAAATCTGAAAAAGCGCCACGACTTGATGAAGCATGCAAATAAAAAGGAATCTATGGAGGTTAAGCGATGGCTCGATTCCTGATGACCAACTATGAATCGTAATCAAATAAATGTTAAATTTTGAAGAAAATAACGGCTTATCAAAAATACTGCATGCTACGGATGGTTGGCGTTCTTTGACTACTAGATGAGGTCATATAATAATGTAAAACTATTTCATGTCTGTTGGATTTGCAATTATCGCGAAAATCTGCTGATTTGTCCCGGCCTTCAGTGCAGAACACAATTGATCTCTCCCCCTCGATTGTAAATACATTACCTTGATGCATTAGGAAATGTATTGTGAAACGGTGTCGAGTAATATTCAGCACTTTCGAATGGAGCTAGTTTCAAATGATTTTCCGCGCTTGATTTGATGCGGAAATAAGGCTACAAGGCTTAGATCCGCAATTCTGCTCTGTATCGCGAATCTGAGCATTAAATTCTAATAGCCCATTATGCGGTGTTTCTTTACCGTGGATTCAATTAGTTACGCGATCACTGGTATTCGTGCGGACTCATTGTAAACAGTTTCGTGAGATCGGTTCAGGATAACAGTGCTTTGTTTGGATCGACAGGTAATGAACGCGAGTATTGTGTTCCTCGTACAAAATATAATTTATTAATGCAGCGAAGAGCGTGTGAACGCAGGAGAGAAATAAGAACGGTCGAGTGCACGAATTTATTATGACAGCATAGAGTTCTTCTGTTTACTGGTGAATTATGATTTGATACGGTAATAATAACACAGTGAAAGTGTTACATTTTTCTTTTACTTCGTTCTTTACAGTCGCGCCAATCATTGTAACTAAGTAGTTACAACTAATACTAAGTTATAAAGTCTCATTTATGTTGTCCTTCAACGTTGATTGAAAGTTTTATTGCGGTCTAATTAGCGAATATTTATGCCAATGAAAGATTGTATGGTCTCCAGTCAACGTAGTTTGAAAGAAGTTGTATGTTGGATATTAAATCTTATTTAGAATAAATAAAAGTCATTGTAAAGTTACCTTCCCTTCGAAATGTTATTATTTAGTGAACTTTCGAACAATTTAAAAATAGATCTACTGACAAGTTTTTGCTAACAATCTGAAATATACTGCAGAAACGCGTATATCATGTGATGTTTAGTATATTTCTAATCCGCATATGAAAAGTATTTTTACTATTAACTATTACAGTCGTCATTGTCAGCTAAATATAGCTGATAAAATGTTTTCAACAATCATGAAAATGAATTCTTCTTATTAACTCCACAAGGTGCCAGAATGTTATAGGGGCAGAAATTGTTCTGATATTGTATGTCTCTCATCGGCGAGGGAGTAGCAGCTAACCATTTAAGCAAACATTATAAAGGGTTGCTTCTCCACCGGCATACCTCGTTAATCGTCTGCCCGAAAATGAACCGGGCCGTCCCATGTCTATTTCTCGTGAGGAAATTATAACCGCGCATTCTGACCCAAATATTCCGCCGCGAATAGACGATGTACTCTGACCTGGGCTGGCCGTAGATCCGCGTCGTAAATTAAACAATATTCGACCCGACCCGCGAACGCGGGCTATATAAATATTTCATTTAGCCAGCGCTTGGTATTTGTCACCCGTCGGCGGACACAGCTCGGGGGATCGCGAATTACAATTTTCGGCGATGAACGAAGGGGGACGCCTCGCGGCTTAGGACAGCTTTTTGCCCTGGCACACTTCCCGACCCGAAAGCCACGGGATCCCCGTGTAAACGCGATAAATTCGCCACGATGGCAGCTCGCGACTGGTCAATTGACGCGAGATCATTCGCCACGCACCGCCATGCGCCATCATCGATCTTCGCCCGTCGGATCATCCTGTGCCCGTCGTGCCAACGAGAAACGGCCGAAAAAAGACCGACAGGAAAATCCTCTGGTCGGAGCACCGGCTAATACGGACATCAATTGTCGACAGTTTTTGGGCAGGCTTGTATCATTATGTCTGGCGCGCGATGCGATCCGTCCTGCCGGTAATTTAGGGGAATAAATTGCTTTCCTGAACGGCGGATCAACGAACCGATTAGGTTGGTGATCAGGTGTTTGGCTCGAAATACAGTATTCTAAAAGTTTGTCAAGCAAAGTCATACGCTTGAATTCTATCAAACAATTGAAACGTAACAGAAAGATTTCAATAAGTGCCTAGAATCCAGTCAAGCTAACGTGTCCCGGAGCATAAAGAATACAAAGAGAATGAAGCATGTGTCGTTAAGTAATGAAATTTTCTAGCACAATATCAAATCATAAAGACACGATTCGATTCTTTGAGTTGAAAATAACATAAATCGTGAATCAAGGTTTTAAGAAAAATTACGCCAGAGATTACGTTTCTCCCAATTCTTTTTTACCATATTTTTTTATTACACTCTTGAAATCTCGTATGGCTTATTAGCGAAAAAGTGAGAAGCATAGATTACGTGCAGTAAATTTCAGCACTAACTTAATATACTATAATTACATGTACAAATCCAGGCTTCTTAGAAATTTGAAAATATCTAGTAAAGGTGAAATTACATTTAATAACCTTTTTTATTATGGTCTTTGCTGAGAGTTTCTTTATTATTATCAAACTTCGGGCATTGCCAAATAATGTGATCAAGATAACCTCGTAAATAAAGTAATAAAACGCCTAAATTGTCTTTTATTGTACAACCAAGATTTTTTTAGGAAATACTGTACCACCTAATTCTGCTTGTTTCTACATTACTAATCACTGCGAATGCAAACTGATGAAAACAGCTTAGAAAATATGGGCCATGTTAAACATATAAGAAGAACCTTACGTATCGGATAGAATCCCCCTAATTTAGCCTCTTAGGCAAGACGCGCCACTATATTGGTTTTCGTGAATGTTTCGTGCTTTACTCAATTGTTTTAATAATTATTAAAGTAAATGATTAAATTGAACGTGCGTATGTACAATACACTAAGAAAAGAATATATGTAATTAATACTATATAAAGCTATACGGGGAAAATATATATTAAGAAAAATGGTAATTTAGTTATGGAAAACTTTATTTGCGCAAATTCCAGCCGAGCCTAAGAGGTTATATGAAAGTGGCGTCCGCAATTTTAAGAATAACGTCTTTGATTATCTAGTTTAAAAATCGGCGTCCCGGTAAAATAAATCGATCTCAGACTGGCCACCGTAAAACTTTCCTTCCCGTCCTGGAATTAAGCCACACTAAACGGTTTTCATCGCACCCCGGCCGTTTCCACGTTTGCAGCCACGTCGATAAATTTCGTATGAGCGCATACTTGTAGCTTGTCACTTAATAACAGAACGATCTCGTCGTGGCGGGTACCGTCATAATTCATCGATGCGACGAGTCATGGCTGATCCTAAATCACTCGCCGCGGGGAATAAATTCTGGCTTGCTCGAGCGTTTGTGTCGCGTTTACTGGCCCCGTGACCTTTCGGTTTCGTTTTTCCGCTTCGTTTCGCGACCCTCTCCGAATTAATCCGTGCCGCACGATTGCCGGGCGTAACGTAAATTACCGAAGAATCTATTCCGATTGTCCTCCGTTTCCCTTGTCCACCGTTCTCTTTCGCCTCGCTGGATTAAGTCCTTAAAACCTTATCTTCGGGGAACACGACTCACCGTCCCGATGTCTGAATCAGGCTCTACGGGACTTCGCCCGCCTATTGCAACACGTAACTGCACTGCGGACTTTTACGCAAATTGTTATTCCTCCTATTTCCCCTGCCGATAGTATATATACGTCACAATTAATGCGAAAAAGATTCATTATTTAAATGCATTGTTTCGTGTAATTGTAAGCTATAGATCTTTGTGCGAAAAACAAATATTCTACTCCAATTGCAGCTAATAGGATTACATAGAAATGCTCCCATAATCATTTTAATTCCATTTCTTAATAATTTTAATAGGATCTGACAGTAATTCCACCTCAATTGCAGCAAATTGAATTTGTATAGAAAGATATAACTTTTCGTAATAATTTTAATGGATTAGGTATGATGTGACAAGTGGTTTTATTGCTGTTAACAATTAACATTTAACCTACTCACTGACGTCTGCTAATAATATTCGTAAATGCGGATTTTTGTACATATACAGCTTAGAAGTTCAAGATATCATTAATCAAGAAAAAGAAATTTTGATTTGCGATTTATTGGTATTCCAGTTTCTCTAAATCTGTCGACAAAAATTCAAGTTCTGCTCAGAATACGTATATCGAATTCATTCAACTGTTTAAGCAACTTATTAATACCATGAGTTGTTGTACAAATAACTCCTTGTCTGCAATAAGTTTCAAAAATAATCCACCGTTTCCGTCATCTTAAGATTCTAAGAAGCTTTCTATTGCATTACATCTCCAAAGTTTCCTAACCGATTGATTGCCTGTATCTTTGCTGCCGGTTGCCTTTCTGCGGATTCGCGGTGTTTTTGAAAGGACTTCTTCCCAGAGGTTTATGGGGGTCTTTTAAGGTTACCTAGGACGTTCTTGGTTACTTGAAAAGCTCTCCTTGTGGGCTCGACCAGATTCAGGATCGACTCTGTAAGTTGTGATTCTCCAATCTTCTTGAATGATTTTCATTGGGGACGTGTGGTCACGATTGATCACTATCCCTCGGGATCTTTTTGAGTTACCCTTTGATGGCTACTCATAGAAATCTTGGAAGACGAGTTTCAGTACATCTTAGAAGATCTCTCCGCGATCTTCAATTGCCCTTTGCGTCTTCACATAATCAGTTCTAAAGAAGTTCGTGTTTCTTGGCACTTAAAGGTTTACAGAAGTAATTGCTACGATAAATCCTAATTTTTTAGTTTTAATTTTATAAAAAAAAATCGCTCCGATTTTGTGAGATATTTCTGGGTGGTAGTTTGCCAGGCAACGTGTCCAATTTCGCTCTCCGAGTCCAACACAAGTAGCTAGTTAGGCTCTAAACGTGCCAACCTCGTAAGAGGGATTAGACATTTTCCGAACGTAGAAAAGGACAACAAATGAAGATAAAATGAACATAACGCAATGTGCAACTCTTTTATTTTTCATTTCATTCTAATGGGACTTCCGTCAATGCAATTGTGAGGTCTTTCTTATTAAAATAAGACCAGATACGATATCATTTTTGTAAGATTAGATTGGTTTTTAGAAAGAATATAAATCTGCATTTTAATTTAATGTTAACTTAAATATTTTATAAAAATATTATATTTCATTTTTCTAGTTTATCCTCCCTCCGTATCGAAATGATTGGACCATTTTAAAGAATAATGTTTTACACCTATTCTATCATTAATTTCAGAGCAAAGCTTAATGATTAATTATCATACAACTATATAAGTGTAGCAAATTTACATATCAGACAATTATTTCGATACGGAGGGAGCATAAATTTTAAAAATAAACAATTTCATCTAAGATTACATTTCACTGATTTCCTAAAGTATTTATCCCATTTATAAAGTAATTTTTATCATACTTATAATCTTACAAAAATGATATCTTGTGTGGTTTTATTTTAATAAGAAAAATCTCTCAATTGCATCGACAAAAGTCCCATTAATCCTTTTAGTGCCAACGACGATATATCGCTGTTCGCAACACTTGCGAAAAGTGCCAGGCGACGATACAACAGCGATTTACTATTCGCATTGCGAGAGAAATCTATTGCAGAATAAATATATAAAATTATTATTATACATGTATATTATTCATAAAACGTCTCCATTTCTTCCGCAATACGTTGCTTTTTGAATTATGTAAATCTCATTTTTAGTTTGGTCTTTATGGGCTTTCTCCTTAGTAAATTCGTCAAATTCGTCCGGTAATCTTATCACAGTCATCCTTTTTCGCCCAGCACTAGTAGGGTTAAAATAATATAAGTTACACATTGCCTCACATATTTTGAATTTGCTAACCTTATCTATGTTTGCAAAAGGTCTAAGACGACTTTGAGCATGCTGCTACACGGCCCAAACCTTTCACGTAAGAATCTATCAAGCATTATGGTTCCTCTAAAGATTGACTAGTGTATCGATTGGACCAGCGACCGTTTTGCTCGCGAACGCGGATCTAGACCTACGCTCCCATTTCATTAAATCCGGAAGAAAATATAAGGGAAAGGGGGGGTGGCAGGAGAGAGTCTCGATCGATTTTTCAGGCTGGTCGTTACGTCTTCCGCGATAGACGCCGCAACGTGGAACCATTAAAGCCAAGTCCACGGGTGCCGGCGTTGATTGTCATCGGGTGTTTTACGAAGCACCACCGCGTTGCCGGCTCTTGTTCGCTCATGGGATTGATATGGGGGAATAGGGGCTCCGTCGTTACGGCCGATTTTATCACGGTCGTCGTGCTCGGAACGCGGTTCGTTTCTCTCTTGAAATACGAGTCACCGGGTGTGCCGCGTTGTTCAGCAGAAACCGGATTACAGTCGAACGAAGCCATACGATCGATACGATTCACGCCAGTTAACTTTAATCCACTGAACGACTTTTTCGCGTCCGTGTTTTGCATTCTGAAATTCCCCCCCTACCGGCCGTTCCGCATTGTCCCCTCTCACGCGCGAAACTCCGCGGGAACAATTAATTGCGGCGCAAAGTGCGGACAACTGTCTTCGATCTCGTCTTGATCCTTTGCGCTCGAGTGGTGACCACTCGACACCACTGAAATTGTTACACCACGTTCCGAAATAATTCGATTATTATGAAAAATTAGATTTCGAAAATTAGTAAAAGAATAACTGTTGTTAAAAGAATTATAAGATTCGATTTCATATGGATAAAATATATTTTTGTATATATTTGGAAGAAACCCCTTTGAAATCCTAAAACTCCTCGTTAAATACTTCATATAAAAATCTTATTGCTAGTGGTGAAAGTATTAAATATTTTCTAAAAAGTTATTTTTTCAAAGTTCGCTGAACAAAATGTACAAAATTTATTATTGAACGACATTTGCAAATGGGAATTTTCATTCTAGTATTTGATTGTTTTAGTCTTAAATTGTATATAAAATATACAATAAAAAATTGCGCCATTCATGAGATGATATTGTTCGCGGAGAAATAATTACCAATTCCATATGTAACAATTCAACAACAGAAAAAAATCCCTGCTTAAGATGTTAATCGGATTTCGGTAGAGCAGTGGATTATCGTGTACTTTTGCGTTGGGGATCGTTGATTAAAGGCTAAGAGAGATTACCCGACCACTTTGTAGCTTTAGAAAATTTATGGTCGGTTACCACAGTCCGGCATACCACTATTAAAAATACACAGTGGATCTTTATAGAACTTTTCATTTCCATAGCCAATTTAATATAGCGTAATTAATATCACAAAAATAAATAATAACGATAAATACAATAATCTACAGTTTGAGAAAACATTTTACTCAAATGTCTCTAAAATATCATAAATCAGCGCATATAAGCCAGAAAAATCAATATCTTTGCCATATTTTACTGTCGTCAATTAAGTAATTAAAAAAAGAAGTGTGGATAGCTAATTAGCTAAGTAACCAAGTAACTAAGTAATTACTGCATCTTGCAACGAATCCAGACAATTTCTGTTTTGCATAAAAAAGCACGGTCTCTTGACGATATCATTGTCGTCTTGGCTCCTAAACTTTTGCGACGACGATTATTTATTTCGCTGTACGGCCGGAGTTCACCGAACGCCAACAGAATCGGACAATATTCGGCGGCACGTTCGTGCCCGGACAGTTATTGTTTTTTAATTGAAGGCCGTGCGCTCGCGCATTCCCTGGGAAAGTCTCGTGGTCCCCGCGTGAAAGGCGGCACCACCACCATCGCTACACCACTACCGTCACCAACGGTAGCAGCAGCAGCAGCAGCAGCAGCAGCAGCGGCGGTGGCGGCGGCGGCGGCACTACCACCACCAGCCACCGTTGCCGTCTGTAAAAAAGTTGGCTTGGAAATTTTTTCAATTAAAAACCGTCGGCGCATACCGTCCAACGAGCTCCGGCGACGGGCAGAAAGCGGGCTGGATAGCACGCCGGGGCAGCGAGAGGGGGTTGGTTTTAATTACTGTAGCATCGTTACGCATCGCCCGCCCCGGTAAGACCGAGCTAGAAAAATTCTGGTGGCAGCTGGGACTGTCCGCTCGTACCGTGACGCGTCCCCGGAATAACGTAAGATGATGAACGCTCCAGAAAGAAATTAGGTGACGAACATTCTCCGGCCCAACCCTTCCGAGCTTCTCCTTTTGCTTCGCGGAACACGCGGAGACTTGAATTAGAGTTTGTTGTGCGCGCCGCAGGATTGAATTTTTTCCCGCCGAGCCTCGAATGCTTGTTAAACAACGCGGCCGTTAAATTCATTTAAATTCCAGCGATCTTTTCGTTGAATTGGTTTCGTTTTATATTTTTCATTCCGAAATTTAGAACAAATTTAATTACGGTCGGCGAAATTCTGGCTTCGTTGTTTTGTGAATTATATCGGCCTCTAAGCAATTACTTTAGTTCGCTTTCATAAATGGTACTTGTAAAAATGGTTTATCTCATTTGCAGTAAACAAGTTTTAAATAAAAATGTATTACACTGTTTAATAATTTGAATGAAATTTCTCGGTCTTACATGGGTGACTCAATCCACTAAGAATATTCACTCGTGTCTATAATCTTGTATGATTTGACTAATTAAAATAAAGCATAGGTGATTGTAAATATATGTTTGTAAATATAACAAACAAGGATGTTTTTTGTAAAAATATAATCGGACACGATTGGATAGAATTCAGCCGCAAAAAGAGAGGGCAGAGCGTTCGGTAATCTTCGTGTTTCACAGAACAATTTATTGAAACAATTAACAGGCGACAGTGGATACACCACGGTCCGCAATGTTTGATGATATAATGTCGTATTTACCACAATGCCGGGGACGCAGCGTTGTTACCGTGTGCACAGACAGACGCGGGAACAGGACACAGTTACGCGACTGACTGCAACGTAACGCAGTTGCAGATTGCGTTGGGACTGGTTTACGGTGTCACCAGCCACCTAGAGCTTCGGTTGTTCTCGTTCGCCGGTGTGGCTGTCACTAATCAGTGCAGCGGCCCATCACCGGACTAGTATTGCACACCCACACAACGAGCTCTAATATCCGTTGTTAACGTAAAACAAGAAACCAATTCGGTCGACGGTGATCAATTAACTGAAATTTAACCTGTCGATGTTTCCGACATAAATCACACTCCCCCCCGTACGAGTTCAACCGAGAGAGTCCTGCGGTCTATTCTTCGACGTACCCGCGGAAAAATATCAACAAGGACGTCGGAACGTACGACAAAGTCGTCGAATCAGTGTTTCAGAATCCGTCCCCCCGTAATTTCGACCGACAATGAGCGTCGAACTCGGAACAGAATAAATATGAAATATTGTTCTTCCATTATCTGCAGTTTACAATAGAATAACCATCGATCCAACGGTATCAAATTGTTTGATACCCTCGTCCGCGGCCGTGCGGCGCGCCGAAAAGCCAGAACCGCGGCGGAACAATTATATTTGCATAAAAGAAAAGCTGGGTCGATTGAATCGCCACGCGAATATATTTTCGCATTTTTAAGCGCATGCTCTATTTTGCCAACAAACGGAACGGCACCGCTTCGAAATAGCCGGGCAAACAACAATGAAAGAGTCCCTCCCTGGTTTTTGTGTTCCCGCCATTATGGCGCTCAGAAATAAATGGCTGATCCACCTTTATGCTCGTGAATATGTTATAACTCACCGCCTCAACAAATTTCCCGTCGCGCGGCGTCTGTTCAGCGCGAAATAATTTTTTAATTGCATCGAGAAGGGAGACCGCCATTCGTTCCCCGCCGATTTGGGATCAAAGCGACAATCAAACTCTCCTGAATCGTGTGTTTTTTCAAACGCGACTTTGCCGCGAGCGTCTCGGATCCTTCTCCATCTATTTAATTATCTGCTTTCTTGTGACGCGACGGGGCACGCAGCGTCATTAACATAATTAAGGCGGCGCGCGAGGCGCGACCGTGCGAGCGGCGATCGCTAGTACGTGCTTCTGAAAATGTTTAGCCGCGGATGCGAGTGGCGGCTGATGGAGGCGACGGGAACGGCAGAATACAAGCGCGAAACGTATATTTATAGCGAGTAACGGAGGTCGTCACGTGGGAATAGACGCCCGACGTCCATTGACGCGATAAATGTCGCCGTCAGCCATTAACGACGCTCGCCTTGCCTCATAATCAATGGAAGCTGCCCGTTCCCTCTCTGATTCTCTCTCTTTCCCAACCCTGCCCCCCCCTCTCTCTCTCACTCCTTCTCCCTCTTTCTCTCTCTCCCTCCCTCTTTCTCCAACCTCTCTGTCTCCCATAATCTTTCTCTCTCTCTTGTCCCTCTCTTTTACGCCGCGTCTCCCTCTCCTGCTGCCACCACGACCTGTCTCCAGTTTCCACCGAGTCGAGCTCGACAAATTAATTTTCTCCGTTTTTCTGCCTTCCAATTACCGTGCTGCCAGCGGATCACGTTGTCTTCCTTGGAAGGAGGGGCGGTCTCGATCCCGGGTATTAACGGATACCCCCGGTCTCGCGACACTTTCGTGCCGGGAAGAGAACCGTGTCGCCGTTACCATTCAGATCCGGTGGAACGTCGCTAAATCTGTTTACGGGCTAACGCGATATTTTCTACCCGCTAATGTATGCGTAACGCGCCAGCAGAATGATTCTATTCGCGGTCGGACCCGGAAACTTTCGCCCTCTTTGATCCGAGCGTGTATTTATAATGCGCCGCGGAATTGTGAATGGCGACTGGTCGCGCGAACGTGATCCTCCGTCCGGTAATTTTTGCCCAGACCTAACCCTCGTCCGTCCCTTCGGTTGATTAACACATTTTTTCTCCCTTCTAGGAAACCGCATTCTCAGTTTTCAATTTGCAATGTTCCTTTTTGAACTGTCTTATTCCAATTTTATCTACTCTTTTTTACTTGCTTTGACTATATTAATTTGTTAATTGTTAACTAGTTAGTTGCTGCGCCCACTTTTTAAAGCGCACACCTATATGTATTACGAGAATCAAGCGATGACGAGTATACTCGCCATACACAGAGCAAGTGTTAAATTATTGTATTGGAACGACGGTTTTGTTTTACGAAATTAATAGTTTTATTACCAGTATTTACTTATCTACTTAACATTAACATATACAATTCATTTTATTCTCCAAACCATGTTCCTCCGGGCTTACATCGGGCAACCAGGGGGGAATGGTTTGGAAAACACTACATACATACACTACATAATACACGAAAAACGCAGGAAAAATTAAATACTTTTTTATTTATTATTCTATTACTTTTTTATCTTTAATATGTTCATTTTATTCTGACCTGGCCTCAAAATATACCAAATAATGAAATTTGTGATTGTGTTTCTCTTTTCCCTAAAATTACAATTTAAATTGCTATTATTTAGGCAAAACGAGTATACTGGACATGATACGAAATACTGCCACATCTCTATGACGAGTATACTCGTTTAAACATAGTCCGATGTTTAAAAATCTTCGCTACCTAGGTTTACAACGTGTTTTATACTCAGAAATCATTGTTTCAGAGTAAGTAGAAGACTGATGTGTCTCCAAACACAATAAAATATGTCTACCTGCTGCGAGCTCGCGAGCACTGTTGAGATTACATGGTGCCTGAATGACAAAGCAGCAATAGTGTCGGAGTTATGAATACAAATTTTAAGCGTGGGGTAGAAATTTACTCCGAGAGAAAGTCCTCGGGGGTTAATTTGAGAAAATTAAATCAACACGTTGACTGCTCCGAACGAGACCTACAATGTCCTGCAAGATGAAAAGATTATAATTAGCAAAGTTGAAACTGAAATGTTCATATTTATTGCAAGAGTTGCTGCTTTAACCATGTTAAGAATCCTAATCATAGCCATTTCGTTCGCATATATCCCAGCAGGTAATCGTTTGTAAATCTTGCAGTAATAGAAAGACAATATTACAGCCAACGTTTCTTTCCACAAACGTTTTCTGGTACTTAACTGTACGATGACTACATCAATACCCGCAATTCAGTTCTTGCGCAGCATTAAACTACGTGGATTCATGAAAAGGTCAACTCGAAACAATTCAATTTAACCGCCACGTTGGCAGTTTATCAAGTCATTCGAGGAACTAGTCTCTATAAGAGGATATTTCTAAAGAATATTGCAATCTTATTCGCGAATCGGCTCTCAGCTGCTGGATGGAATGATTGAAGCTACGAAATAAGAAAGCGAAAGATTAGCCACGTGATCCCCGGGCATTACGTTTTAACCAGGCGTTATCAGAAAATTAGCGTCCCGAGTAAATCTCGCGAAAGTGTTCTTATCCGTTTCTTCGCCATATGCATAAAATCCGCCGGTCTGAAACGAGCAGCTAGCCCAAAGCATGTATATCTATTCTATCGCTATTATTTCATGCGCCCTTACCTCGAACACTATGAAAGCGTACCCGATAACGCTATCACGGTTCGGGGGCCCGATAAATTCGCCGGAGTTACGGCGGTTTAAACGATACCGCTTCGTCACGCGGCGCAACGCGCGGCGGTTCGCGACGCGGGTCCGCTTGTCGGGACGGATTCGTCGAGTGCGGCGTGTGCGAACAATTTGCTCGGCTCTAACGTGCTAAAGACGGCTGGAGCCGGTCTCCGAGCTGGCCCCCGTAAGTACATACTCGGTTAACGAGGCCGGCTCAAGCTGGGCCCGTATCTCGAGGATCGTTCGGAATCGGCCCGGTTGAAGGCGGCACGAGGACTCTGACTCGCTCCCGTCGTTAACAAGATAATAACCACGCGATTACACGTTTAATTTTCCGTGCTTAAGATGCGCGTCGACGATAACACGTGACAAATATTGCCCATAACCCCGACATAACAGCCGCCCACCGTGTTGACTGCCGAGAGAAACGAGGCGAGAGTTGCCAGAAAAAAAGAAGTGGTGATAGAGACAGAAAGGAGGGAACGACGACACGCGTGTGCGGAGAGCGACGAAGATGAACAGGAAATGGGGAACCTGTTCCGCCATTCACGAGCCTCGAGAACCGCTTCTCGAGGATCGCTCCTCGATGGTCTACTACCTGGGCGATTAAAGGACACGGGAGAAGGCCAGAACAGATTCGAAAGTCTGCTCAGCGATTGGATGGGGACCGCTTTATCCCGAATTTCTCGGTTCTACTGACTCACTTTTCGTACTGCTTCCGGTGGGTTTAGATAGCGGTGAATTGATTCCTTCTCGTGGCACCCGGCGTGTGTCCTCGTCTTTTTCGTTTTAGTCCGTCGGGATCGATTTCCTGGGCTGTGTTCGAGAATAGCTTTCTTCGAAGGACTTCGGGCTTTGAGAATCCTCGAAAATACACTTCGATTTTGAGATGCCCTATCGTTTCTCGCGCGACGATCGACGTTGCAAGCTTGCCGTTGGAGGTGCACACTTGGAAAATTATTTCACGGTAATTTACACTCGTCCTTCTGACAAAATTTATGTTGCGCAAGTTTGATCGTACACATACAGTGTAGGGCAAAATTGAATCAACATTTTTCGAATGGTTACTTAACTTTTTTTAAACTGGTTTAAATGACTCGTATTTTTCTGTACATGTTAAATGTACAGCTTACTGTACAGTGACTGAAATAACATTTAATCTCACTATTATTTGCAATAAGAAAAGTGTAAAATCTCTGTCGTCTTTTCGCTTTTTTATTTGACTCTGTAATGTAATGCATTTGGTACTTCTCGGTAACTTATATGCACGTTGAAAATTTTATTGAAATCGTTTGATGTATATGTCAAGCTACAACCACAAAAACTTAATTAATTAATAATTAAATTACTAAAAATTACCTGTTTTTGAAATATATGCAATTTTTTAGGTTTTTCGCGCGGTCGCTTAAGTGTTAATAGCAACTATTGCATATTGAGAGCGGAAAACAAAATCATTGTGCTACCCTCAGACGCAACACATAAAAAAATAAAAGAATGACAGGTTTTTCATGTTTTATAATGAGAAGATAGATATACAAGGTGTTTCAAATTTTAATGTTCAAACTTTGACAGCGTATTCTATGGCAAAAAGTACAAAAAATGTTATGTAAACATAGGTCAAATAGAGCTTTATTAAGAATTTATAAGAAAAATTCAGAAAAGCGATAGTAATCAACTTGCTGTTACTTAGATCAGCAATATTGTATTTTTCAGTGTGTTTATGTAGTTATATTTACTATCTGAAGTCACCAAACATTGAAATCAATTTTCGCCAGTAATAGCTATTAGTGTAAGGGATTTGAGGAATTGCGGGCCGAGCGGGCCGCGGCTGGGTACCTAATGCTCGACAAGGGCGCAGTTTATGATTACAGTGCTCACTTGGCTTCAGGCTATTTTTGAGATTTATCGAAACTTTTTGTTTTAATCAGATTTGTTAGATTTAATACTTTAGCTAAAGATCCTACACAGCATGTGCTGATCTATTCAAGCAGCAAGTTGATTACTATTCTTCTTCTGAATTTTTGTTATAACTTCTTAATAAAGCTCTATATGATCTATATTTACATAACATTTTTTTTTACTTTGTGCCATAGAATACACTAACACAGTTTGAGCATTAAAATTTGGGACACCCTGTATAATAACTACAAAGTTTTACAAAGATGAAGCATGGCAGTTGTAAATTATCGAAGAATGGGTAATTCTCCAATCTACATCTGATTGCGAAAATAAAAATTAAAACGTCTGCAGGGGATGCGGCTGTTATTTTTCTTGGAACAATTTCGGAGAATTTCGGAGCGAAGGCGACTATCTCGGTCGGTTCTAGCCGAGAAGTTTTGCGTGGCAGGATTTGTGAAGCATCTCGCGACCCCTCGGGGATTCGCGAGAGATCCACGAAAGGGGCACACGGGTGCGTAAAACCGTAAGAATAGTTTCTTTTCATGACTTGGGGACGGAGTCGTGCATCAGGCCCGCATAAGAAATTCAAGCCGAGCGTGAAGCATGCGCGCGGAAATTAACAACTTAACTTGGTTACCCAAGAAGAGCCTGTGGTACTCCCTTGGAAGCACCGCGTTAGCGCGAGCTCGACCCGGAAATTCGTCGAAGCACGACGATGAAACTTAACCCATTATATCTCCCCGCTCGCCGCCCCCCAAGGCCACCCTGTGTCTCCCTCGACCCCTCGCCCATCCCCTGTTCCCTCGTACACTCCAGTATCCGTACTATCCGCGTCGTTATTTCCCTTACGTTGTAATCTTTCACAAGGGAATCGCTGACTCGACTCTATGTGCATGCGATTCCCGGTTCGACTCGAATTACGACTACCTGTATCTCCGCCGGAAAAGTCTTCGCGCGAAGTTTGTCCCGGCAGAAGTTACGCAATTACGATAAATCCTCGGTGTATCGGACAACGCTGTCGATTCTCGATTAATATCGCATCGACAAGGAAGTTCCGCCGCCGCGGCTCCTTCCATACACCATTGACATACTTTCTGTTTCCTCGATGCCGGTTCTTCTTCTCCCGAAGTTGTACGGATCCCGTCGCTGCGCCCTGAATGATGTCGCCGGGATCGTTGAAGCGTTCCAAAGTTGCGAATTAAGAATTCTGTTTAGGGGTGGAAGCTACTCACAGCCAGTCCTCTAGAAATAACTAGAAATAGTTTGAAAGAATTATAGCGGAGAAATAATTTCCGTCCTATATTAACGGCTCCATTACGCTGAAAACCTTACTGAAATTGTTGAGACATTTCTTGATACAGAATTTTTAAAAAATGGAAAACACGACAGTTAGGTTATAAATTATTGTACAGTGTCTAAGGCATTTAGGATCCGAGTTATCATTTCTTAGAGGCTAGCGTATCTGTCGTCGGATCGCGGATTCGATCGATTGGGATTCATCGAGCCGCGGTCACGAAAATGGAAGATGAGTGTCCCCGATTTTGCCCGGTGGCCAGTGTCCGTGGGATAGTTTATATTTAACCGAATGCCATTTAGCACGGCTACGGCAATGCGTTGGCCAGACCTCGGGCATCTTTGTGTGACCGAACGTGTCAGTTTATAGAAGTGGTGTACAGCATGGTCTACGCGTTCAATTCCACTTGACTTCGCGACGACCGAAGGCGAATTGCGGAGGACTCGGCACGCTCGGCACGAGTTTAATTCACCTGGAGTAAACTATGGGCGACCATTGTCCATTATCCCGTGTCCTTTGTTCCCGTGCCGGTGAATTCGCGTCCACGTCGTCGTCCGGTTCAGGTACCTATCGCGATACGCTCGAATGGTCATCTCGCGACGCTCCTAATAACTCTGGAACACCATTCGATTCGGCTACCATGTAACTTCTCCCATCTAAGCAGGTTCATTTCTGGTAAATACTTCTCCCGCTGCAACACCGTCCTCTCGAAAACACGGAAGTTATTTTCTAAGACACGAGCGACTGAGAAAATTCGTGTTCGTTATGCCAAGTTATCCTTCCACGGCTGATATCGAGGTAGGTTCAGCGCGGATGCAATATTGTATAAATCGGTATTATACCGTGTGAGTTATGAAGTACTCGAATTGTGTACTTATCTTTAACCAGTGAACTGTGGCGACCCCTTTGCTAAGCGCCCACCAGTGTGTGTCGCGATAATCAAACGATAACGAAGGAAGTTATGAATCCAGCTCAAATTATTTATAATTTTCATTTGTTTGTTTTATTTCGTCTTGACCTCTAAACATTTCACATATATTAAATTTACAAATATAATTTAGTTTTCGCCAGAATTATAATTTAGATATTAAATTGTAACAAAATTTTACGTATGACGGATATAATCGGCATGACACAAAATTCTGCCACATATCCATGACGGATATAGTCGTCAAACACACTTAACTAATTAATTGATCAGATTATAAGAGCCTAGAGTAGACTGTTGCTATACAACATGGATTAAGGTTTTTGTAATAAAGATTACATCCCCTAGCAGAAAGTTTCACATCATACAGTTTGATAGAACGATTTTAGGAAATATTTCTGTGATTTAGGATTTAAAAATGTTATTGTATACAATAAGAATCGATCAGGAATGTAAGGGAGTTTTCCAAGAGGTAATTAACCACAGTATATCACATACTTTCATTTAATTCCATTGAGAATATGGAGGGAAAACAAACCCTTATCGATTTTAATTCTATATAATAATGTTTTAATATCTTGAACATGGTAATTTTCCATAAAATTTTGAAACAATGTAGACAATTGAAAACTTTTTGCGAGTAGATATATATATGAGCGGTTTCCTTTATTTTACATTTTATAATTCTATGAATTCTCTGTTTTTATAATAGTCTTAATTGATAGCAGCGAATAAATTTTAATGATTATGTTATGGGAGGAATATACATGTTGGGTTAGAATTTGTAGCAGAACCGAGCAGTGTGTAATTCTGCATGAAAAGATAAGATAAAATTTCGAATGACGCTTTTTTATCTGGGTCTTTGTTTTCGAGAAAATAGACTTTGAAGTCGATTTTATCGAAAACGGAGCAGCGGATAAAAAATGTTATATCAAATATTTATCCTTATTTCTTCACGTAGAATCAACCCCTGCATCTAGTAATAATTGTAATGCACGATTATTATTTCGTTTTGTCGGATGAGAATAAATATCTGTTCTCCGGTCATAAATATTTAAACATTTTAGCCAATTTATATAAACAGTGAATATTAATTTTTCTTTGCCCCTAGTATTTTCTCACATATTTTACGAGCATTCCTGTTCTTATCCGATGAACAGAGCGTGGCCCACCAAAATCGACGCTCAGGGAGCATCAAAGCGAATTAACCCGAGAAGATCGACCGGTCTCATTTTTCCTATTAGCGGGTCCCGAATGAGATCAAACGTAATTTTCCCAGGTACGGCTAATACCGATACGCGATTACCAATAACGACGCGCTTCGGACTTACCGCGGCATTGAGTGAAATTAAACACAGCCTGGGGACGATTAATGGAAAACGCGCGGCTGGTGATTAAAGCTGGTTATTTGCGTTTCCCGCTAACGAGTATGAATCGCCTGGACGATTTATCGGGCGCGCGACCCTTGTGCCCGGCCGACCATCGAAATTTTCGAAGCGACGACAAACATCGCTAGGAAAAGATCTCCAAGTTGCCTTCGTACTCGTAGCCGTCGCTGCGAAACCGCTGCGAAACCGCCGCGATTTCGAAGCTCGAGGCATTGCGATAAAGGGTGAGGATCGGAGCACGGTGAAACGCGTGACGGGGGTTACTATGGCGAATCCAGGACAAAAATCCGCGGTAAGCGGCAATAAAGTGTTACGCGGCGCATCAACTCGCGACGACTAATTGCCGCAACCAGCAATAATCGTCCGTGGCTCGAGCACGCACCCAGCAATTATTTTTACGACAACGATGATATTGTCCATTTATTTACCGTAGCTTGCCGCAACGCGACCCACCAACTCGCTGCCAATATCGCGTTTACCCGCGGCACCGCTATAACGCTCCTATAAATTCCTGGTGTTTACCGACCCGTGGATGGCTCTATTTTGAAACGATGACTGCTTCTTGCCAAGCTCTCGCCATTTTTCACCGGAGACTTCAGGGCTGCTCTTTCAAATCCGGCACTATTTCCTTTTTATACATTCCACATCGGACAATAATTAACAATAGAATTTTCACTTTTGTACAGCTCGTACATTACTCGAGCAGATGCCTCTATTTTCTCCAAAAAATGCGATCTTGTAAAATGTCGCAGAATGCGTCAAAATGACAAGGTAAGGTACAGTGTTACGACGATCTAACATTTTAACAAGTTTTACATATTGCAGTTTCGAACTTGTCTACACATTTTGACGATATGGACAGAAATTATATCCAAAACTGTTTTAGTAATCTATTGTTTGACACGAATTTGCCGCGGTTTTCTTGACTCATAATTATCATCGTTTCGTTAATTAAGAAGATTTTGTGAATTTATGACAAAATACGATCGAGTGAAACTTAGACCAGCATCGGGTGAATTTATCAAACACTTTTTTTCTTATTAGCAATTGATGAAGGCTGTTTTATAAAATAAAACATCAAGTAACACTAATGTAAAGAATGAAAGTAATTGTACTGTAAGAAAAGAACAGTAATCAAAATTCTTTTGTTATCAACCCCAGTGACACATCAAATATCATACATAATACATCGCGGTCACAAAAATATTGCAAAACGAGATTCTAAGTAACTGATCGTGGACGGTTTCACGGAGCAATTAGTAATGCTTGTTCCGACTGGGCCGCGCGAAACGAGATCGTTTCATCCATTGTGTCTGGTACATGGCATTTTTCAATTCGCGCATGGCGCACTGCGTTTTTCATGCTGCGTAACTTTTACTTTATATTATTTATACATTTTTCAAGCGGGATGCCGGCCCGCAGATATATGGCACGTCGCCAGTAATATAAACGACATCGTACAATCAAAACACAGTGATCAATGAGTTCGATCGGTTTTTTTCGTTTCTCCTCGCGTTCTGGTGTTCGCAGCAATTGGTTGTGTCGGCTCGACACGCAGCGAGCAAAACACTCGTGTAGCTGGTTCCAGCTGCCGGGCGTTGAACACGCAGGATTTCGATCACCGGCCCGTGTTTTGGAAGTAAAAGTGTGTAGGTAGAGCGAGCCTTGAATGTGTCGATATTATTCTGTAACTTCTCTAGCAGCTCCCTGCTGTTTTATTCATGGAATTGTCTCATTTGTGAATCCACCGATTAAACAAATACCGGCTCATAAACTAACTTACTCGTTTATTATTCCTGTGTTGCAATCGTCGAACAATGTTGACAAAATTTTCTATCTCCGCACAGATTGTGTATTTCGTGCTCGATGTAACATTTTTTCTGCGTCGATGAAAATAATGCATGTTGGAAATGCAGTAACACGTTAACGCATCCCGTGCCACCTGCACCGTCGATGGTACATGTTTGTGTATTACAAAGAATTAATTTCCACCACACGAATAGGTCGTAATAAGTTTGTTTCATTGTTGTATGTACGATAATTAATAATTGCGTGTAACATATCAAGTTTTACTGAAATATCAAATGGCCAGTGTATAGAGTCGAGTAAGGAACTCGAAAAACAAAAATTCCCACAATATAAAATACGTTTAATTAATAAAATCGGAACCAGAAAGTTAAAATTTACTATTCTAAAAATATTTAGTATTCTAAAAATCGCAGTAACAATCAGTTTGTTTAATACATCGCAATAAAAATAAATTTCAAACCCGCGTTAAAAATTATCGATTACTCATATGCGTAATCGACGTGATAATTAAGTTGTTTTTTATTGTAGTAAGAAATATTGCCACTTCTCCAGAATAAAAATAATAGGGAAATATAGCTAATTGGTTAAAAATTCTGAGAAAAATGTAGAAGCGCTTGCTGATTAGGGTAACGCGACAGCATGCGAATATCACGAGCGTGCACCGAGTCCAATTCGATTAAACGTAATCAGAGGCTGTGTGTTAAAGAGGCCCGGGAATCCGTGGACAGGTGAATAGAAAATCGCAGGCGGCTGTTTATTAAGCTTGCGGCGGAAAACCCGTACGCGTCGCGGAAGGACACCAATTCCAGGAGAAACGAACGCGGTGATTGCGGTTTTCGTTCCTTTTACGAGCGTCTCGTTGTTTCCCCTTCCCCCAAAGCCCGGGCCCGGCCGGTCCGTCGTTTCCCTCCGCGTTCGTTTCCTCGGTCTGTTTAGCCATTGTGTTTTCGCGTGCTTTGTGTCTTCCACATTTTTCTCTCTGTTCCTCCATTGTCCAAAGCCGTCGAGGCCGAGTTAGATTTATGGCGCGTTATTACATGCCGCGATTCGTTTTACCGTGTCGCTTTGTTGGCCAACAGTTCGGATAAAGAGACGAACACTCCGCACCGGCCCGATGCATAATTCTCGGCCCCGGCATAATTCTGAACAAATTTAATTGGCTGTCGCGCGCGCGCGCGTACACGCGCTGGCCCGTGTGTCAGGTCGAATGTTTATTCGCGAAAGTTTTATGAAAACGTTTCTCGCAGCGGAAAAAATGCTGCGGCGGACCCGAGCCGTATTTTACGCGGAACACCGGCACCCCGACGTAATTATAGATCGGTCGGTTTCGAAATCAGCGTAACAGACGCGACGAGTCCCGACTGTCGGTCTCTTGCTCTCGCGTACGGGACGCTCCCTCGAAGTTATTTTGTTTGGTATCCTTCGATCCCGAGTTATGATGTGGATTGTCTGTTCACGCGATTAATGTTTATACGGAATCGTACTCACGCGTTTCATGTTTCAGCGTTCTGAACTAACGTTATTTATAACGATGGAAACGATAAAAATGATCAAATTTATCACTGTCCCATCGCTGACACATCAATTAGGTCAGTGAACATTCATTGCCTCATGTTTTTAACGTTCCGATTACCACTGCAAACTGATGTGTCTCGAATTTAAATGATAAAAACATGACGTTTTCTGCATTTTTATTCTCCGCTACTAATTACTGAAATCTGCTACACGCTGAAAATAACTTCTGCCCGATAAAAGTTTGATACAGCGTTACTTTCTTATGAATTAGAAATCTTGAAGTACAACAAACAGATTTTGGGATTATTACGCCATCTTTCATACTTTAGAAACGCTTCAAATCACCATTTTCATTAACCCCTTGCCGTATTTTAACGAGTCAGATTTGTGATGAAGATTTCTAATAATAAGCTCTTAGGTATAAATGTTTATCCGTTCTTTCAAGTAGCAATCAAATTTTATTCTCTTGTCACCAATATTTAAACATTCAAGTAGGTGTAAACACACAATATATATAAAATTTCGTTTCCTTGTAATTGTAAGAAAAATGGTACAGCAAGGGGTTAAAAGTGTATACACTTATGGTACATTTTAAAAGACCGGTTTTGAAGTGTTCATATTATGCAACGTAAATCTTATGTAAACAGTCAAGTAGTTAATCGTTTTTAATATTATTAGCCATCGCGAAGAAATGACAATATTTTGTGTTGTGACGATTAAGCTTGTAATAAGTAAAAATTAAAATTTTAAATAAAAGAAAAATATAAAATGAATATTTCAAGGCCAAGACACATTAAATTAACACATAAATAAATATAAACAAGTAGTACTAGAAACTGTATACAATATCTGGGAAAAGTCATCGGTTCCTTTTGCGATTGATTCTAGGTACACTAATCTGATTAAAGGTACGCTAACTGATGAAGCAGTTAGCCGTGTTTGATTAGTATATTTTCTACGCTCAAAAAATAACTACTGGCTACTTAAATTGCAATTTTAGTAAAAACAAAAACATATTCTTAAATTTCAAAACTATTAGAATATTGTGAGACTATGCCAGAATAAAACAAACAAAGAAGAAACATGAATAATTTAAGATAAACTCACGCGTCTAAAACAACTTATCAGTTCGCATAACGAATTTATTTACATGCAATATTAATAGATAATATTTATATATATATTATCTATAATTAGATAAGGTTTTTTAGATATAAAAGCAAAAGTTGAAAGGCGACTAGTCCAGCGTTAAAGACACCTTATCAACAAACAATTTTACACGAATGTATTTACATCGTTGTGAAAATAAGATTAGGAAAGAATCATGATATTTGTGTTCGATGTGCAAAGCGCCATGATTTATCACTCCTTGCTTTGCCGAATACCACTCTCTAGCAGCAGCTTGAATTCGAAGTTTGCGCGAAGCTGTCGAGTCTATGAGCGGAAATAGGCTTTGTCGGCTCGCTGGCTCATCCGTCTCGCGTTAAAGGAGCTTACCTCCTATTGGTCACTGTTTTTCGTTAACCCTTTGCACTATAATAACGAGTCAGCCTCATGATGAAGTTTCCACGCAAGATCTACTAGTTATGAATATCATTCATTTCTTCTAAATCGAAATAAAATTGAATTCTTCTGTCCTCAATGTCTAGAAACGGAAATAAATAAACGCAATAAAAAAATCGAAGAGCGCGGTCGAGGAAATATGACTAGTCAAGCGCATTCCCGATTCAATCTGAACAATTTCACAGAAGTTAATAAATCGCCTTTACGCTCGCCCCATGGAGCCTGTCGTTGCGAAATTAATGCTTCGTATTCCTTCGTCACGCACGGCCACCGATATTCATCGAAATGTTTCGTTAGTTGAAATGACCGTGGCTGAGTGTACTTTTATTCGGCTAACAAACAACGGATAAACGTTCCAGCAAATTTCTTGTTTATTGGTAATAGGTTTGCCCAGCGCGCATATACGCGCGCGCGCGCACGCACGGGTTCGCACATTCGCGACCGCGTCCCATTCTACCGGTGTTTACTTTCATACGCGACGCTGTGCGCGACCTGCGGCGAACAATGCAGCAGAACCGGCCACCGTTTGCAGAAGCGCGATCGTAGTAAAGTTCAGTATAATTAGTTTTTACGAATTCGTTGGCCGGACCTTCCCTCCCCCTCCCCACCCACCGTGTCGTTGAACAATCACACGGTGGATATCGCTGACGCTGTTTCGAATTCCGGTTTAACTGCACGGCCGACGGAAATAAAAATTTTTGTTTCAATTTAACGGCCGCGCCCGGCGAACTTCTCAGTTAAACTTTAATATCGCGGGATTGTGTGCGCACCGGATACAATGTGTGTGCAGATGCAGATATTACGCAGGGCCGTTTTGCAAAATTTCTCGAGCCGTTCGCTTTAATGCGACCTGCAAGCAGAACGCGACAATCCCACTCGCTTTTATTAAAATTATTCCTTCAACGACACGCGCCACTCGGGATCCTCTACTTCGACGGATAGAACCTGCAGCTATTTGATTAACAGGAAAACAGGGCACCAGCTTCCTATGCTAACGGAAATTTTCATAAAGGCCAACTGATGTTTGGGAGAAATCTTATAATCGTCCGTAGCTATGAAATGTTGGTAAACAACTTTCCGTGATTTAAATTTAACAATGCCTAATGCAATTTTCGATGTTATTCGAAATAATGGCAATTATATTAAATAATCACAAAATGGAGAAGAGGTTTTTGTTAATTAAGATGTTATTTACTTAAGAAACTTTACTTCGCGCTTGCTTTTAGGTATACTACATAAATTGACGTTTTTTCACAAGTAAATATTATATCTGTGATGTATATTTGGTTTTCTTTATTAATTGTAGAATGCTATTCACGCACTGTCTCTTTATTGTTACGGAATAATTAAAAGATTTCACCGGAATATTAGGTGAAAATTTCCAGTATAATTCCTCTGTTTTATAAAATGAATAAATTCTAAATTCTCTCTCTAAATTCTAAACATTCCTGGTACGATGCATATTTTCAGGTAGATATGTTCATATTCTTGAGACTCCGTGACGATCGTCGCGAACGTTCCAAGTATTCTATGAATTGCCAACGTTTTAATTGTCCATTAAATCAGTCGGAAAATAGTATAAAAGCACGAAGTCCTTTTACGGACAATTACGGTCAATTGGTGTGACCAGCAGGGAACAGATTAATTTACCGACGATTTTCGGGCAGAATAGGACATGTTCCGAATGGCGGCTGGATGGGGCAAACGAAAAATGAAACGGGACGGAGGCGGAGCGTTTTTAAAAAGCACGGAACAACGCGTTCCGGCGGTCGCTCGGTCGGAACGAAAACGTGGATTGACGGCGGGTTGGAGGCGCGGCGCTGTTTAAACAGTGGCCGCTGCTATTTGCATGTAATTACCGGGCTGGCGATTTAACATTAGCAACGCTGCATTTATACAACACTGTGCCCCGTTGCGCCATTCGTTACGCTTCCGTCGCGTTCCGTTGCGTACCATTCCGTCTCGTTCCGCGCTGTCCTCGAAGAGCCGCGCGGTAATTGTCGCTACGTATCCGACGTACAGAGATTTTAGAGATGCCGTTGTCCGTCGCTTTCAGCGGAGCTCATTTGCGAGCAACGTTTCCCCATTTTTCTGCCATTTCTTTTTCCACCCTCTCCTTCACTCTCTCTCTCTCTCTCTCTCTCTCTCTCTCTCTCTCTCTCTCTCTCTCGCACGCGTTATGTCTCTCTGCGCCGCCGCTTTCCGGCAGTCCTCTATTTTGTCGGAGGCTCAATCGGCCCAGTGTTCCGCTTGGCGCTCATTCATCGAGGCGGTAATGTAAATCCCGAAACGAGTCGCGTAGATTTTGTCCGACGGCCAACGCGTTTTCCGTTTAACCTCTCGCGGTAACAGGATTTTCGAATTAAACGAAAGATATTTGGTTGCTTTTTTACGTTAGCCATTTTGAAAAATGCCCGACGAGTTTAGGCGAGAGCAGTTTCTGTCTTTTCTCTCGCTCCTCCGAGAAGATCATATTATCGGGATCGGGAGTTTCTATTATTATGCTCGCGCGCCATTCGCAACGAAACTTCGAATTCAAAAGGAAATCCGCGTATGAATCGCCCCCGCCGACCGTTAACCGTGAAACCATGAACTCTTTCTATTGAAAAATGTTTTTTCGAACGGCCGAGGCCTTTTGACTACGGCCAGAGACCATCATTTCCTGGTAAATTCGCAGTCGCTGGCAAAGATCAATAAGTTAACGTCAGCGAAACGAATCAATCACTTTTTCCGGAAACAGGATTCGTTTTCGAAACTTTTTAGCGCACCATCTCGTTCCGAACCTGCCATTGACCGTGGACGCATTCGAAATAGCTCTGCCACAGTGCTTTTTTTCTCCCTATTCCCACTCTCTTTTTAAACAAATATATTTTCCTTTACGGATAAAGCTTTTAACCGTGCGCGATGCGATGCAGTATTTATTAATCCATTTCACGGTAATCTCTCTTAACGATCTTCTAATACACAATTTCTATTCGTAACGTCGATGTGTCGTACATTAAAATTCTTTTTCTTTCTTCTCGTACATCAAAATTCTTATTTTTCTTTTCGTACATGCACGTTATGTTACATAATCCTTCCACCTTTCGACATCCAAAAAACAGCGTTCTCTTTGCTTCTATTTCTTTCTACTTCTATTTGTTTGATATTTTTTGAAACCAGAGTTGTGCAAATTTCTCTTTGGATGATGAATCAAAGAGAAGAACTAACGAATAAAATTTTGTTCGTTCGCTACCGAATAAATATTCCATCAAATAAAAATTTGTCTAGACAAAAAATTGTTCGAATAAAATTTTATTCGACGCTGTCGAATAAAAATGTATCTAGATAGAAATTCGTCCGAATGAAATTTTATTTGAATAAAAAATTCGTACAGGAACTCGTACGGAAAATAAAGAAACGTTCAAAAAATAAAGCGAAATTATTTTTTAGCTATTAGATTTAGGGCTTGTAAGGGTCAATACTTTTTTTACGTAGAATTCGATAATCTAATATAAAAGAGTATTGCATATTCTGATAGAAAAAGTAAAGTATTTTATTTGAAAAAAGAATTGGCCTTTAAATTTTTGTAACGGCTCCATTTATAAATAAAATAAATGCACTACATACTACGCCCCTTTAAATCACGTAATTTTTCTATTGGAACATTGGTAGCCCACTGTATATTTTAGAAGTTGCAGGAGGTGCACAAATTGCGTAGAACACCTTGTATATGTGTGTGTTAAATTGAGCTAGAAGAGTTTTGGAATTTTATGGATTAATACGGTAATTATAGATTTTTAAGATGACGTGGCGAGGTAAAAATTCGGATACGATACTGCATAGACAGAAGTTGAAAATTAGTCAATGGAGAAATCATGGTTTACAGAAGATTTTAGAATGTTGGAGGTGAAGATAAATGACGTAAGAACATTAAAAATTATAATAATATAAATAATATTAATAACATTAATAATAATAGATTTAATTAGAACTGAAATAGTGGAGTAGGATTTAACATAAGAAACAAGCACAAGTTGCGTGAACCACTCTGTATATATTAATAATAATAATGTGTTACATTTGCGCATCAGCCGCACTCGAGTTTTGTTTCGTCTGTCCCAGAAATTATAGACGGCTATTAAGGTCGGTCGTAGACCAGCAGAACGTTGTTTCCATTCATTTGGTAGGCGACCTCCGTACCGAGCTAACCATCATAAAACTCGACTGGAATAGTGGTGCGGTGGCGTGCTTACCGGGCGAAAGCGCTCTATTCGAAGAGGTGAACCGGATCGGCCATCATTAGGCAAGTTCGGGCTATAGTTGAACCGGGTCTCCATCCCAATGAATTTTCCACGGCACGGGTAAACGGTGGAGCGAAAGGAACACCAGTGCCCGGTTTCCGTAACAAATTCGTCGAGTATGGTTGGCCCGAGGTGATTCCACGTTAACGCGGTGCCGGTCGCCATTGGCCCAGCTAATTTAAGCCGGGGCCACAATTGGTCAATCTGCAGGACGATCTCCCCATTGACCGGTGCAGCTGTTATAAGGATCTCAATGAGATGAGTGACGCGGTCAGGTGGCCGGCTCTCGGTTGTCCATTCTGTCGCCTCTCCGCCTTTCTCTTTCCATCTTCTTTCACCTGTTTTCGGACGGTGGCCGTTGCGTCGCGGCGTCGTTTCGCGTTTCGATCCGCTCCGTGCTCGGCTCGGCTCCGCTCCGCTTCGGTCCCTCGTCGTTCGCCCCGGCGTATTTATAACTCAAGAATGGCGCGTTCGAGCGAGAAACAGAAACATTTCTGTTCGCCTGGACGCTCCGCCGAGAATTGACCCCATGCCCAGTCGCGTTCCCGTTGACGGAATTACGGCGTCCAAGATGCGACCAGGTTCGACGGAATGTTTACGCGGCGTCAGCTGCACACTTTATTCGAGACCCGAGACCGCTATTTCGCCTGTGATTCTTTCTAAAGAATTCCCTCGGCGGACTTACCGAGAAAATTCTTCGCTCGGCTCTTAACCCCTGTTGCACTTAAGGGGTTGCAGCAGTCTCGGCTGCTCGTGATTGAATTTTTCTGTTTGACGGCCTCTAGGATTTTCTCCTCGGACAAACTCGAGATTTTTTTAATTGACGAGCTGAAATTTTTATCGCGGCGATATTCGATTTGATAAGGAAACAGTCTTCGGTCTGTGTAAACAGTCCGTACCTTATGATATCGTAAATAGGAATCTTTATGGGGCTTACGCAAGGGAGACAGTTTTCTAACGTATCTTAATATCAAGCGCACACCCTCGAATGTAACTGTTGGCGCGCTACTGGGAGATACACGCCCATTTTGTTTGCACGCGTCGATGATGTAATATTTTTTTGATCGATATTAGGTGTGAATACAAATTGTTAGACTTTGCGTACGATGTGGATGTATTCAACTATAGTTTTGTTATACAAATAGAGGATTACATCGAATTGAATGTAAATATATTTGATTTATATTTTTTATATTTACTATTAATAAATAATGTATATCTGTAGTCACCTGAAAGAGTGTTCAATAGAAAAAGCACAGAAAATGATACAAAAGAAACAAACAAAGACAAAGGAAGAAAACTGAAACGAGTTTTATAAAGATGAAACTATATATTGACAATATATTAACTAACTATATATTACGATGAAACGATCAAAAGAATTTTTCATAATATTGACGTTGATAATGAGGAAAAAGCCAATAATACAATAATACATAAATAATAATACATTAATTAAAGCCAGTGCTCTAAACGTGGCTTCATCGACTCGTTTTTCTTTCATAATTCGTAAACAAAACTGCAAATTGCATTTGCGCTAAGAAATAAGTTTCTTCAAATCAGGTGGTCCCCCACTTCTAGATTGCTAGATATTTTAGGGACACCCTGTATATATGCTATCCGCAATCAAATTGGACGAGACAATGAAACGTGGCACGGATGCACCTCATGTGGTTTGTGGAATCATGCATAATGTACCGGAAGGGATTCTTCAGAAAAATATGGGTGTGATGATCGTATGTCACGCTTCACGATCACTCGCAACGTGATTAACTATAGTTCAGTGTTGCGGACACTAAGGGTCAAAACTATCTTTTTTCAAAACGTTAATTACGTCAAGTAAATCGTTATGGATATTATTATTTTTATTTAATTAAAATTAAGTAACTTTAATCAAAATTACTTTAAATAGATATATTGCCTCATATTTTAATTGTTCTGCAACTCTTGCTTATGCTCATAATACATAATGTTTAATGCTTCAAGCGGCACGTGTGTACGATTGAAAAATTCGTGCGATTTTTTCCAAATTATTTCCAAGCTGATCCATCTTGCAAAACTTGTAATTACGATGCAGATTTTATGCATTCACGGTCAAAGTAAATTGCCGTTTCATATCCAGGAAATGTATTTTCATTTAACTGGCGCTCCTCATGATTTACAAACGTAGTTTTTTATTGCGCACAAAGATCGGCAGTCCGCGTACAAACGATCGCTGCGAAATTCGGTAAAATAATTACAAGGGTCTCGTTCTAACGGTAAGCGGCGGCAAATAATTTGTCTTCTCCAGCCACGCTGAGAACCGCACTTAATTTTCAGAAATTCTACAGAGACATTAACACCGAAGAAAGGATAACAAAGTGCGGTTTTTCCGCGACTTGGAAGAGTAACGCTACGCAGAAGCTAGACATCGTTGCACCGCTGACAAATTCACCAAAAGTTTTTGGCCCAGGCGAAATTGAAAATAGCGAATAACCAAGTTCTGACGGCGCTCTGTTCGGGTTTTTCCTTGTCGCGACCGAGTGATTTTTCGGAGTCGGCCGCGAAGTGCACTCGCATTCCGAGACGTCCGTTAAAAAGAAGCGAAACGAATTCACAGAATTTAGGTAGCGCGACGAAAAATGCTCGGCGGCGTGTCTGGCTGCGAAACACGCGAGGCATGAATACATCGCGCGGAACGTTCGGCGCGATTGCTTTTAGAACAATGAGCACTCCCCGTTTCCTGTTTACGTTCCTGTGTTAAGAGGCCCGTCAAGCGAAACATATTTTATTCTCGCGAGTGCCGCTCTTTTTGCACGGAAGTTCACACCAGCCTGTTACGAGGCTTTAGACCGGCTCGATGAGGGGAAGCGAAACTATTAGTCGATGACAGACGAGACATGATATTACCATTGGTAAACATTTTTCGGCGATCGTGAGGATTCTTTTCAACTAGGAACTTGAAAATTCAATTGTCATCCTCGAAATACGGTCTTTGAAATCGATTTAAAAGCTGAATTATGTGATTCTCTTCCATTATCGTTTACACTATACTAAAAGTTCTTCCGAATACAGGGTGGTCCGCGCAACTTAGCAGTTCCTGTAACTTCAGAAAGATAGTTTACAAAAAATTTGTAAGTAAAAATTAATTTTTACCACGAGAAGGGGTCGTAATAAGTCTGTTTCATTGTTATATATACGATAATTAATAATTACGTATAATATATCAACTTCTAGTAAAATATCAAATAGCCAGTGTGAAGAGTCGAGTAAAAACAGCTCGGCACGGAAAGTGTTAAGGGGAATAGTATGTACTGCATTTATTTTTTATAAGTAGAGCCTTTGTGGAGATTTAAAGGTCAATTGTCATTTGTTAATCCTCTATGGGCTCATGTAGCTTCCAGGTTACATAGTAATATATTGACATTTCACCAAATAATTTTTGATTTTTACAAGATAGTGCATATCTCTTGATTATAAGATCTCTGAGATAACCAATAAGAATTTTCATGACGACTTACAGTATCATCAACCTGAAATATCAAAGTAAATGCCTTATAATTTGTCTGCAGATAGATATTTAAGAATTAAATTCGGTCCATAGAAACTTAAATCGAATACTCCATTTTTATATCAGAATGTGGAAGACTATTGAATATCGTTCTTTGACCAATTTGGAAATTAATCTTAATTGTCAAGTACTTGAATGAACAAAATTTTCTGTGATCGTCCCATCTGTTTTCCGTTTCTCGATTTTATTAGACGAATTATTTTGACACAGCCATTGCATATCTTACTTGTTGAATTGCTTTGTTAATTCTTTTATAAGGTATATATTATTTGTAGTTTGTGTCTATGAATTCCAACTTTACTATGTGATAAGGAATTTTAAATTTTCGTTTAAGATCTCAAAGCTGTACATCAACCCTACTAGCTGCACTATCTTCAAGCCCGAAACAATCTGTATTAATTTACAATAATGGCAAGATTCGATTCATATAAACATCGTGTGATTTATATTAGAAAATATATTTTAATAAAAAAGTGAATCTACAAAATTTTCTTTAAAGGTACTTTTATAATATCAGAAACTGGAAAAAAAATGAGAACCCAGTCATTTTGGCTGATTGGTAATTCTGGTATTAAATACGCTAAGCACATGTTGTGACAGTTTCTTTCGAGAAGTAGTTAACATAATAGAAATAATTCCGAAGCTTGTAGCAAGGGCCTAACGTTTCGATCAGCCAGGTGTAACATTCGAAGAGTGATTACGTTTCTCGGTAGCAATAAAAAGGAGGCAACGGAACGACATTGCTGCGGAATCAATTTCACTCGAAAGCGATCAATATCATTGCGGGAATTTCAAGAGAGCTGTTGGGAGGAAGGGCATGGGGAAGGGTGCAGACGGGGCGGGGAAAATGACGAATGTCAGAAGCTTGGGTGGGTCGCGAGTGACCGATGAAAAACGTATCCACGGACAGTCTGTAAATCGAATATTACGGGACGAGCGGACACGGTCACGCCGCGCCACGCCGCGCCGCCGTGGTTCTCTCTATCGATGACCATTCTTTAATCCGGGGATCGACGTGAAATTATTCAAATCTCGATTTCCGCTTAATTGTCGGGGATATCGATTCGGTTCGGGTCGAATTTCGAAATCACGCGGCACCGGGGCTTTCATTCCGCTGTCCCGGGCCCGTCTACATGGTCGAACGAAGGCGCGGCGCACTCTGCCTGTACACCCGCTGCAATCCGATTGTATTTTCGGTGAATCCTTCCGCGAGCTCGCCTCAATCTCTCGCCTGCGCCCGATGGTGGAGTTTCATTCCGCGATTTTCCACGATCGAACTTCCGCTGGCCGAACGGGGGCACGTGTGCGGAAACCAGATACGAAATTACGGGAATTTAATTAATTCAAAGTTCGCGGCCGGCCTCGTCGCGTCGTCTCCCCCGGGCGGCCGCCCCCTAATCGCCGCCCCAAGGAGCGATTGTTCCCGGATTAACGCCGGGCACTGTCTTTCGTTAATTGAAACCTGTGGCCCGTCTTAACCGTCCTCGGCGAGTAGCTCTCGCCTCAATTCGAAAGAACCCGACCAAAAGATCCCGTTAAGAAAGCGCGGCCAGAAGTGGATAGCGCTGATAAGGCCGGCATTATTCCACCGCCATCGGTACGCGCCTCTCCCCCTCCCGGATCGCCCATTGTTATCGGAGATATTCGGAAAATTCTCTCGCCTCGATGGGAAAACTCCAGGCGTCAAGCGCTCGATATGATCTGCTCCGCCAACGGTAAATGTTACACCAGCTGAAGACATGTTCGTTCAGTATTGAGACGATGAAAAAACAGAGGCCGCGATATTACATAAAGTTTATAAAATGTTTATTAACATATGTGACAGTATGATTAGACGAAGGGAAATATAATTTCCTATTTCATGCTTCATGAAGCCATAAAGTTTAATTGTTAATACGTAAAGCAACTATCGAAGCGCAGCAGGTACACCTGATCGAATTTGATCGAAAGCTATTATAACTTGTAAATTATAGGAGTAGTTACCTGCAAGATCCAAAAGCGTGGCGAGCAAGTAGTACGTCGGAGGTTATCGCGAGCCACGGCGTAAAAATCGAGGACCGTTCGCCGAAACCGGAGGCGGCTGTTAATGATCAATTTAGCCCGGACTTTTTCGTCGCCATAACCGATACGTAATTTTCGTTTAAGGGGAGCCATTAGCGTGCTCGTAACCGTGCTACCCTGTCACGAGATCATTACACGTATCGTCGCCGTAATTCCTTCGATCCAGGGCGCAAGCCGTTTCAGCGACGCGGTCACTTCACTTTACGGGCTTTTTTACAGCCACGAGCCCATAAACTAAAACTAATTTACATTTCCACGCCGCTCCGCTAAGCATCCGCGCTAATGCGAACTAAATATTTCCATTACCAACCCTAATGCTTCCCGCTCGGTTACACCTGTGCGCGTTCCCGTCCCGGCTGAAATATTACCCGCGGCAAGACACAATAAATTCAATTTCATTTCCGTTCGCAATTTGCCGCGCGCAGAAGCGAATTCGCCGGGAACCGTGCCCGAATACCAGAACGTTAACGAAACTCGCGGTGCGCAACTCTTCCCGCTTACATTTTCCGAAGCACTTTCCTTCGCGCGAGCTCCTCGAAACACGAGAAACGTAAAATCTTTGAGCTCCGAGGCTGCTTGTTGCGCATTTTCCGAAACCATTTCTAACGATGTCAAAGATTCGTTGTCATTCGTAATCGCGAACAGTTATTTATTAGTAGACAGCGGATCCTGGTGGAGAATAAAAATTGTCTAATTGTTTTAATAGATTGAAAATAAGATAAGAATATATGGACTGGAGACTTTTATGCAAAATAGTTTTATAATTGTGTAATTGTTTTAATTGACTGAAAATAAAGTAAGAATATATAGACTGGAGATCTTTATGTAAAATAGACGTTATCATCATCAATTGCAACGAACATAAGTCAAATAGAAATTTCTTTGTTCCTTAAGTAATTTCAGTGAGTTGAATCATTCTTAAATTCTTTCAACATTTTCATCGTCTTAAATTTCGCTTAAACATTTTCATCGTGGAAGCATAAAATCCGCAGACTAATAATATCTGCCGTGTCTGATATTTTCACAGTTTTGCTTGTTTTACTTTTGTTTTATATTTTTAACAGTCATAATACATATCACCCTTTGCGGACGTATGTCTACTCTGAGCCACCAAAGTAATTTATTTATCTTTTCAATTTCCACATAAAATTAAAACATATTATTGTGTTACGAATATATAAACTTAATAGGACAGCAAAGGGTTAATGTTCACTTGTTATTTGCAACCGTAATTTATGCGTCCAAGCGAAAGCAACCATTTGGAATTTTAGTCGCGAAAATAACATTGCAGCTGGTACTTTGATTAAACGCGTATGTTTTTATACGCACATTAACACGAGACAGTTCACGATGTTAGATTTAATTAACAGCGCGAAAAATGTAGAGTGTAGAATGTAGAATGTAGACTGTAGAGTGTAGAGTGTGTTGTTGCGCCCGAAAATTCCATTGAATCACGAGACAGAACTTTTAATATCGTTCCGGCAATCCCGGGGCCATTCGAGCAAGATTTACGAACTCTTCTTACATTCGACTGTCTTAAATAGTGGTCTCACTCGTCGCGTAATAAAGTAGGTACTACCTCTGGCAGCCAGGCTCTTAGAATACCCGTGGCAGAGGCCATCGATAAATTAACCTGGAATTCGTATATTAAGTGAAGCCGGGTCCGTGCGTTACAACGGCCCCTGCAATTAGATCGCGCACTTATTAGACGCGGGAACGTGAGACAGGAATAAAAGACCTTAGAATTTTCATGGAACAGTCTTGTTTTTAATGAAGAGCCATTACGTGAAAGATCCGCCAGAAATTCAACGAGGGGGCGGGTATTAAAACGCATTACTTCGCAACGGGAGATATTTCGAAGCTCGTGAATCGAAGGTAATTATCCTCAATTATTGGTTTAAATATTGATTGTGCTTCAATTTATTATTATTATTATTATTAGATTATCTGGACATAGGTGAACCTGTTAAATATCTCATAATTATAAATAATTATCAATGTTACGCGCCGTACTGCTTGTTACGTTCGTCAGCTTCATTGGTCACTGTCAATTAATTTATATTTTGACTGCCGCGCTAGCAACTTGAAACGTGCAGTTTTGTGGCATTAATTATTTTTACAACATCCTTGCGTTTTGCAAATCCTAATAAAATCAGGCAGTTATAATGATTTAGCGTAGAAATTAATTTTCAAACCTGAGCAAATAATTTCATCATTTACATATACATGGGACAGCAATATTGAGTCAGTACTTTTAAAATGGTATAATTCTCTTAAAAGTGGTCTAAATGGCTTGAATTTACCTATCAAATTTTGCTATTACCTGGAATAAAAAAAGAGATTAAAAAATTGTCGTTTTTGCTCTTTTTTATCTGAGGCTGTAATAAAAATTTAAAAAATGCATTCGATAATTCTCGGTAACTTATATGCATGCTGAAAATTTCATCAAAATCGGTTGACCTTAATGTGAGTTGTAAACGATAAAGATCTCGAAAATCATAGTTTATCACGAATTTAAATCAAAAACAGGTAATTTTTGCACGTTTCAGTATCCGTAATTTTAAGGTGTAAATACTGAGAAGCATCAAATGTATTTTCTTAAATTTACACTATAGGCTCAGAAAGTAAAAAATACGAGAGATTTAAGAAATTTTGTTATTCCAAATAATAATAAAATTAAAAGAAAGTCATGTAGATCAGTTTTAAAGAAGTTATATCATTTTAAATGTGTTGACTTTATTATGTTCCCCACTGTGGATGACACGGCAGTCAAATTGTTAAAAAAAACTTGAACATTGCTGTCGAAATTTCTTTTTAAAGAAGTCGTTTACTGTAGCGCAATGTTGCAGGCGGGTTCTCTTTTAGAAACGCGTAGAGTTACAGCAGGGATTAACGTCAAGTTTCGCGTAATGCGTACAGGAATATTCTACGTTCCACGTGCAATGAGTTAGCGACGGAACGAAGGAGCGGCCCCGTTGGTGTAATTTCGTTGTCGTTTAGGAATAATCCGTCATCGTCACCGGACAAATCAGATAACAATTAACACTAGTAGCGGCGACGAGGTATCCTGCTAAAATTGCGCAGTCATGTGGGAGTACTTTGTCGCCGGATTTCCAACTTAACAAAGAACAGACGATTACTGTCTGACAGGTGTAACTTGTCTGCCGAGCATCACCCGGAAGTGACGAGTGACGTCCAGAATAACTCCGCAGGACATTTAGAGGCCCGGAACGCGGTCATCGCCAGAAACCTTATCGCGATTCGGATGGGTCGACGTGACGATTGGTCCAGAGCCAAGAACGGCGACCCCACGGGTATCTCGATGTATATCCAGACGAAAACGAAGAAAATTTGATGTCTGGACACGTTAGAAATTTTCTGACCGCGCCTTTTGATCGTATTTCGAGAGCGTATGCTATATTTTCGGGATCGTGCCGCGAATAGCGGATCTCGGGCCGAGCTCGGTGTCCGGTTTAGCACTGCTCCCTTTCCGCCGTAACGCAATTTCCCGCGAAACCTACGTTCCCCGTCGCAGTTTCACCCTTCGTTGCAGCAGACCAACCTATTGCAACGCGCCAGCTCGCAACTTCCGCTTTAATAACGTTATCCTCTAATTACTGTTTAGTCGGTTGTTCAGCCGGAATAAAATATTCGGCCCGGTAAAACACACTTTGGACAAGAAAACAGAAGATTTCTCTTTCTCCAACACTTTACTTCTGCATTTCACCCGAAAATCGTTACATTATTTTCGATGTTCTTTCAGTTATGAAAAAAATGCTGACAATTTCTATTAAATTAATTCTAAGCAGTTTTTGTTACTAGAATCAATTTTATCGAGCTTTGCAAAGTCGCTTCACTGTTGTGTTACGAGGACGTTTCATTTAGATTGTTATGTTAGCACTTTACCTAATGTTAGTACTTTAAAGACCCGTCTTTCGGACGTGAAAATTTTAAATGTTAAATTTTGGTTTATATTTTGATTTTATTAATTTTATTAATTGCGAAAGAAATCTAATATCTAAAAAACTGTCTAATGATATTGAAGCTTGCGGTAGCACAATCTAACCCATTTATATCAATAATAGGTACAAAATTATTGATTACCATGGCAACCGATTCACAGGTTACCAATCGGGGGTAATAGTCGATTTATAGGCTATCGGTCGGTAAAGTGTTACTAAAGAAACGAGCAGGTCTACGATTTATGAAACTTCTATTCATTATAGTTTTGCGTATCCTTAGACGTTCCCTATGATTTGATGTAAGAAACTGATCTAAAAATTCGAAAACAGCCGGTCATCAATTTCTAATTACAGTTCCGGCAGGAAAAATGCTGCTCCGCCGGTTATTTCCCCACGAGTAGTGTAATGCATTTCTGTTCCGTCGGATCCGGGAAACGTGCCCGCGTAATAACCGTAATTTCGTCCACTTGTTCAGTAAACATTTCATTTCGGCGCCTCGTATACGGAAACAAAACCAGGCCAAGAATTCACTATTTCTCGGGCGAGCACTCTGATTGCAAACCCCGGGATGCGGCCTCACCATTCAAATGATCAAGATGCGCACCTGCACCCTTGTTCTGCGGCTCGAGGGCGTCCCGAGAATTAAAGGCGCGACGTTAAGGTCCCGTAGTAATCGTCTATCGTGAAATCACCGTGCAAAAGCCGGGGATGACGGGGATCGAGGGCCGCCCCTCTGTTTTTGTCTCTATCGTGTTCGATGTTCGACCTCTTCGCCCCCCCCGCCACCCCGGATACAAATGGGGATGAAACGTTTCGAATGCCGTAAAGTCAACGCCTTCGCTGCAGTAAAATATCGCGGTCATTATTTCTTGCTTTTCTCAGACCATTATTTCACTATCTATTCATTAACCTAATTCATTGTTATGGATATGCTTTCAAGCTACACCAACTCGATCGACTAAATATTTTGATCGACAATCTTTAAAATTGTATAGGTGATGTTATTTGTAATTTTATTGGATTGTGTTAAAAATTATTTTTTTCTGATAAATCGTACTATATATCACGTGTTAGAAAAGCTATTTTATAAACAGTTAAGGCTAATAAATTTTATGATAACGTCATAATCGTCAACCCTTCCACCCTTACCGTCTTTTCTCTCCTTATCTTGCCATGCTCTCTCTTTCTTGCATACAATCTTTCACTCTGTATCTCATTGTCTCTCACGCTCAACGCTCCATCTTTCGGCCATACAGGAATTCGAAAAACTTAAGCAATGATCTCAGGTTACTCGAAGCCGCCTAAACATTCTGTCAACATCTGTCTCATTCGTTCTGTATTTTGCGACTCGCACTCTCAACCATTCCGCCTTTCATACTTGGAAAACCCTACACTATTAATAACGATGCGGAGTTACCGGTAATTTTCTGTCGATTGAAACAATGATCCCGGTGGTAAAATCGGCGACGACGAAGTGGGGAGAGGGTTGCGAGAATCGGACGAGGGACGAAGCACTTCGGAAGGTTGTAAGCGAGGGGTTGGAAACGGTTAAGAGAGAAAGGAGAGACACAGGGGGAAAAATCAGCCGGGACCGGCGACGGCTCGTCGGAGCACCGGCCGCATGAAAGAGAAGATCGGCCCTGATTCCGGTCACGTGCGTCCGCGGGATTAGGTTCTGTTTCCGCGAGATGGCCAGCCACATATTACCTTGCGACGGAGTTTACACCGCGCGATTACTTTGCCACGCTCTGTACCGAATTCCGGGGCTGTCTGCCCCCCGCGCCCGAGTTCCCGCAGCCCTCTATTCCGCTCCACAGACCCTTTATTGGAATCAATTAGATAGATAAGGGGAAACCGGCGATAAGCGAGTCCTTACCCGTCCGCCCACCGATCCCTTTCTATTGCTCAAGGAATCGCGCGCGCGAGCTGCATGATTATCACCTGCGGCAATAAGTATTCCGCTTTATCTTTCTGACTTACTTTCATTTCTGCGCTTTCTGCGATCGTTATTATAAATAAAGAACCTTCGCTTTAGTTCCTTGTTTCACACAGGTTATGGAAACTGTGCTAATGAACAAACCCGATTCTTTGACTAGGAGATTCCTAATGGTTAACCCTTTCGCAACGGAGCCCATTACCGAGTAGTTGACACTGAGGTACGGAATGCTACGAAGTAGAAGTCGTTTCTTGTTCTCTAAATTTTACAACGATATTTATTATATTTAGTAATATCATTTTGCTTTCTAAAATAACAAAGTTTGTAATCGTAATTTATTTTTTTAAATATTATAGTCTACTGTTATGTCGCCACGATACAACGGGAGAGTTTTCCAAGAAAATGTGAAGAATCTACCAACACTTGTTCGGAGTTTGAACTTATTTATTTCGCCGAAGGTTTTTTTCGCACCAATACAAAAGTTGAAAGCGGGCGCGTGTTTTTTGGAGCTCGATGTATGTAGCGGGAAGATATACATCGCCTCCCTACTCCTTCTACCCAAGGGTTGGCGTTGCAAAGGGCTGTCCAATCGCGATGGACCCATGGCAGTGACGCGGAGTCGCAAGGAACGACGTTTGGGACCGAGGAGATGGCACCGCGAATCCTTCCAGGGGGGTCCCGGGCTGCGCGCGTGGTCATCAGCAAGTCGCCAACATCTGGGTGCAATATTCTTAATTGCCCCGCGTCCCAAACGTGCCGTCTTTCGCGATCCGTGGCGTACCATGTGCCTTGAAACGGTTGGAAGGTAGATTTCGAAAGTACAGGTGACAGGCTCACGCCGTAGCCAATTTCAAAAGTCCCATGCGCATGACCCGCCGCTATAAAATCCGACTAGACAGTCCCGAACTGTACTTTATAATGTATATTGTATTAGTGCAGTAGGACGTAACATCAACTGTTGTTGATTAACACGTTCGGCGCCCAGCGCGAATCGCTCGAGTTTCTTACCGGGCCCAAATTCGGTAGTTACAACGCATAGGATAACGTTATATTTTATACATTAAATATAAATTAACGAATAACAAACATAATGATGTATGAATTTTTAGTATTTTTATTTTGTATATTTCGCATTTGTCGGTGCTTATTCCATCAAATTCCTGTGCTACAAATGGGATTTTCATCAATTAAATATATAAAATCTGGAATAAGAAGAGCGTCACCCATATTTGGGTGACGGGGTACCCACAGAAGCATACCTGTCACCCAGACATGGGTGACGCAGCGACGAACGTGTTAACAAAAGTATCTCATGTAAAGTATGAAATAAAAGTATATATATGGTATGAACGTATATACATATACGCTCTTCGTATATAAATAGTCATTCTTCGAGGACGTATATGTATATACGCCCGTCGGAGCAAAAGGGTTAAAATAAAAGCTGTATCTATCTGATAAGGAACGCATATAAATCTGCGTTTAAATGGTGTATCGTAAAGTATTCCTTTATATTTTAACAAAGTTTTCAATAGTTAAATTCATTGCTTATCTTTTATATTTAATGTTTAATAGTGGACCACAATAAGATAAGCGCCTATAGCTAAGCGCCTATAGGCGCCTACAGTATCGTACGGGTGAAGATATCGTGTTGCAGTGTAAATCGACAAAAGTGTGTCGTAAAGGAGAACGTATCTAAATCTAGTACAAGGAACAGAGTGGTGATGAATGGAGGATCTTAGAGAAAAAGCAGTGCTGTGCAAACTCTTCTAAGCTGTTTCCTGAAACTTAAAAGACGCGGCGAAACAAGCCCGGCGAGATCCGGCCAAAAAGATAAGTCACTCGACTGGAGTAGTTCGGCGCGTGCTCAAGAAATTTATTATTAAAAACAAGGGCCCTCGAGAAACTATCTTAATTCTTGGTTAACTGCTTCCGCCACGTTTGCGGTTCCCGCGGACTTCTTGCATCAGATGTGCTTAAACTTCGGCACATCCTTCACTAAGGTATTCGTTGGAGTACTAAAACGTGCCAACACGAACTCCACGCGCCGCAAGTTTCCTAATACTCGCAACCTTTTTCCATTAGCACGTCCGCGGGACGCTTTATGCTTGTCCACGAATTTGTTCCGCAGTTACGCTTGTTTGGCCGTGCTGCTCGACAGTCGGGGAATACTTTTTATGTCTCAGAAGGATCTCTCTTGTTCTGACGCCGAGCTTTGTAATCGGAAATCTTTTGTTTCTTATCTCGAACTCGCGAAACTACTAATCCTGGGACGTCGCAACTTTTTACGCCTCAAGTTTGCCACGCGAAATTATCAAAATTATTTCACCAGTGTAATATCTATCGCAGTAGTGTCCGAGCTTATATTTTATGATATGGATTGTTCGACGCTGATTTTATGACAAAATATCGGAAAATGGCAAAAATTATCACAAATATTTAATAATTCGGCGGTATATTTTTTAAGCTGTTGAGTTAGAATATTGTTTGATTCTTTTAAGTCGGAATCGAATTCTGTTCTTTTGTTACTGATATTTAAACATTCACGTAGCTACAAATACATGATAAATATAAATTGTCTTCTTCATTTTAGAAATTACTATAATAGAAAAAGTAGAGAAAAAGATTCGCAAGTGGCTAATGAAATGATACCTGTTTTTTACGAATATACTCGTCAAAAATAGCTAATTAATTAAGAAGGATATCCTACACTTTCATATTCTTTATAAATTTATATACATATTGTATAAGAATCTTGTATTGACACAAAATATCTAGAAAATTTAACTCCTCATCTAATCACTTTTAAATTGTCAATTATAATATTTAGAAATCGACGAAAGCATTCATCAAATTGATTTTGATGTTTTGGTTGAACTACGGAACACTAATATCAGATGCTTTTGCATTTAGAGAAATTGTTTCGTTGAATATTTTATTAGGAGGATATTGTGCGCGGCACCAGGGACGGTTTTATAGAACATAGGCAGGCGTAGTAACAATATTCACGATTTAATAGGTACTGTAAACTAGATAAATTGGACTCTAGCGCAGATGCAAAAGGGTCGTCCCTAAATTCAGCGAGTCACCCCGCGCGTTAAGACCGCGCTTGTTTCCGTCGCTCGGGGAAACTTACGAGCTTCCACAAAGGAACTTATTAAATTTCATAGAAGTTTTATTCCGCTCCTAGAATGCGCCGATCTACGCGCCGAGATAGCGGCGCGATCTACGCGGAGAGTTTTTCAGCGACCGGCTGAGATTAAAGCATTCTTCCGCGAAATTTTGCGAACTCGAACTACAGACCTGCCGGAAATGATAGTTCCGAATACGAGATAGTTGCGCAAATATGAATATATTGCAATTTCTGATGCAATTGCGCATATATGAAACGTAATTGTATATTTATGTCAAAACTGAGTAGATTAACAAATTTAGGGAATTTAACACTAGGTTTAGGGAGATTTCTCATATACCTATCCCTAAACATTTTATAGAATAAGTAATTTATTTTTAAAGGAATATTGTCACACAGATGTATAGATATCAAAATATCTATATCAAAATGGTACAGTATTTTGCAAGTCCTTTGGTGAAGAGTAAAATATTATCTGATTATAGCTAAAACATAATATCATTGATTTCCTCAATGCTTATCGCTTTTCAACAAGTGATTTTGTAATTAAAGGACCGAAAAGTAACCCTGTAACAGCCATAGGAGAGTTGAGATAACGGAGTTGTTTACCGTCTTACCATTACGGCAATTTGACGTATTCGTGGAGATAAATATACCATATAGAAAATTTCGAAATTCGAAGGCCTAGAAGAAAATTATTTCGACAAATATTCGTCTCGCTAAATGGATAATTGTATGTGTAGTAAGAAATAAATCTAACCTATTTCCAAATTTTTCTATCTGAAAATAAAAATGGCGTCTAATTGACGCGCTTCGTAAACCCAGTGTTAAAGATGCCACCGCATTATTTCCAATTTATTCAAATTACAAAAAGAACCTTGAATTTCGCAATGAAGCAAGCTAATTTTCTTAAATTTAAAAATTCGTAATTTAGGAATTGTAAATGACGATTGATGTACAACGAATTTTCTTTCTGTTTCAGGTGAGCAATCTTAAGAGGACATGTTGGAACAAAGACCCTGGTTTATGCACGTATGTAAATTCAGGAGATGTAAAGCGGGTAAAATGTATATTCAAAGGTTCAAAGTTAAACAACCGCCTCTTTAATTAAATTCTTGACAGCAGACTTAAGATCCCAGATATTGTACGTTAGTATGAATCATAATTTTAATGATCAAAGAATAGATAGCGTAGACAATCGGAGAAAATGAATGTTCTTTCTTCAGTCATGAATTTTTCTGCAGATTACTTAATTTTCTTTCGCTTTTCATTTTGAATCGAAACATTTATTATAACATTTATTTTATGTTAAACATTTATTTATTTTACATTAAATTTAGGGAAATTTGGTCTACGATAGTTTTGAAAAGGAAAATAAGCGTACATTTTGGGATTCGAAGAAGCTCGTCACAAATTAATTATAATATAATATTAAATTCGTATCGTTCGACGCCGACGAAGAAAGCGTATAGTAAAAGGTCGTATTAAACCGAAAATTTCTGGGGAACAAAACGCGTCCCGATTAAACGGTCGTTCAGAAGTGCTGAAGGCATCCCCGAGGCTCCTGTCCCCCATAAACGAGACGAAATAAAATTAACCGGAACAGAGGGAGAGAACGGCGAGCAGCAGAGGATCCTTGGGAATAGGGAATAAACTGGGAAGTGGTGCATCATGGACGCGGGGGACGGGTTCCTAAGGCGATATCTAAGTGTCTATAAACATCGTGGCAGCGCGAGGCATGACGCGAAATAATTAATTCGCCAACGACCCGGCTCCACCTCCCGTGAAAGTTCGTCGCCGAGGCGAAACTAGTCCCTGGAATCATCGACTAATGCTCGGAGCTTCGCGAATGCCTAATTAGGTATTATAATGGCGCCGAATCGGTATATTGAGTCGCGGCAACATCGCCCGAGTCGTTTCTCGGAGCCGAAGCACCGTACAATCCCCGCGTCCGAAATAATTATAGGTGAGATTTTAATCGGCGTAACAGAACCACCGCGTCGCGGCCCCCGGAGTTTTACATCGAATTGACCTGGTTCTACCGCCGCGGAATCGATACGGATCGCATCCGCGGGATTTCGAGCAATTACAAAAATGCATCGCGAGAGAAAGAAAGTCGAGGCTCTCGAGCAATAGCTTTCAGAAACTTTGCCGCGGTATCTTCGTTTCGGCGTTTTTGCCAGGAAAATCGAAAACTATCTGCGGATAGGATTGCACGTTTAAACTCTTTCGTTTACGTCGGCGGTGATTACAGCTTCAAGTTTAATTCGACCGAATTTAATACGACGAAGTAGGTGCGCTCATAGCAAAACTGAATAAAACCATTTGAAGAGGCTGTTTCTTCAGTTTTATAACAAACTCTTGTAAACGAAGCAGAAAATTGTTACACAGAAATTTGTGGTACTGTAATAGGATCTTTGTTATACTTAGGACACAAAGTGACTCGAAAAAGTATTTGTACACATCTAAGAAAGACTTTCAAAAATCTTTTAGAGACTAGTTTACTGTAAAATACTTAAAATACTTTTTTAATTTCGCTATTAGTTAGATAATTCCAATTGGATTTATACAAAAATATATTTTTACGTGAGTTTCTAATTATTATATTGTCAGGTCTTTCCAAAAATATGAAGGTTCTTATTGCGATCAGAGGATTTAACAAGACTCTTGTAAATGAATTCTGTGACCGTGAATGATGTGAATAGATCTGTGGTTATGAAGGATTCTCGTTAGGCGCACTTTCAGGAGGAATCCGAGAATTTGAGGGAAAATTATATGATGTGGTAAGGATAGCGGTTGAGGGTGAGTCATGGGTGAAATCATAGTTTGTAGATGATTTGGGGATGTTCGATATGAAGATAATAGTATATCGATGACATTTATACATTGTTAGTGATGATCATGGAATGACATCGACATACTATAATAACACTAACAATAATAAGTGATATTACAACAATAACAACAATAATAGTGATAATAATAATAATAATTAAGTATAAAATTGTACCTAATTAGGTATAAAATAATACTAATTTTTAACTTTAATATACTTTCAATATTAGTGTATACCAATTAGTAGGTATAAAATAAGTGTTAAAAATCAGTTACATCATCAATCCCGAAAATATTGCGCTATTCCTATTATGATAAAACAGAATACGTCCATAATGATACTCATTAAATGAATAAAATTTTGACCGAGATTATCTCCATATCTGCTTCGCTATCGTTATTTCCATAATTATTTCAGTATATTCTGTTACTAAATTTAAATCAGTTAAACATTTTATTGTGAGATATTATTCCCGGTGATTAAAAACAGAGATAAATTTGCTGCGAGCATCGAACAGCTGGGCAGATGTTGCAAAATGGTCAAGGCAGCGACGGACACCTGCTCGTAATTCCGTTTTAATAAATCCAACTCGAATTTGGCGAGGTGGTGAACGCAGGAAAAATTTTTCGTCAAATCATCCAGCAGCCGTCTGTCTCCGGGCTCTGGGTAGCAGGAAGGCGGAGTAATTTCCTCGAGCGAGTTCACTTCGTCATGTAAGGAGGATTGAGCCGAGTAACGTTCTCGAATATATAGAAGCTGGAACTCTCTCTCTCTCCCTTTCTCTCTCTCTCTCTCTCTATCTCTCTCTCTCTCACTCCCTCTCACTCTCCTTATTTCCCACTCTTTCTCTCTCTCTCTCTCTCTCTCTCTCTCTCCGTCTGTCCGTCTCTTTCTCCTTCTCTCCTTCTTGCTCTTGTAGTGCGGTTGGGCACGAGGAGAAGCAAGGGGTGTCTAGGGGGTTAAATGCATTCGAAACGACTGTCAGACGCCGGCTCGGAAAGATAGATTGATGAGAGCTACATTCGCGTGCCGAACTTAACTCCCCCGTTCCTTTCCGCCTCGCTTTTGCCGGCGCGGAACGACCCGTTCGGGATGAAACTTCCAGCCGAGGAACGCTCCGGCTCGCTTTCGTTTTGGAATCGTGATCATCGAGGCGATGACGAATTTTCAGACGCGATCAACTGGTCTTTACACGATTTAATGGGCGCACGGAAATTCGAGACGATCGGTTGATTAATTAAGGACAGACGATTTAATTTATTCCCAAGACCACGCGTTTTATTTAACTTGGGAGCACGAATTGGTTACATTGCGACTGGATATTTTATCTCACATTTTCTCGTAATGTTTTATTTTTAACAGTAAACCTGCCGAGCAGTATATGCGAATTTTTAATGGTAACAGCAAAGATGAATTTTTGTAAACATTTCGCCTCTTTTATAATAATATTTGAATTTAAAAATCTAGTCAGTTATATTTCATAACAGAGCCTTCATAATTTCCACAATATTAATGTAAACAATGTGAAGATAGTGAAATTTACATAATTTTAATACAAGACAATTTGTTAATATATTTACTTAAATATGGCAGAGATACTATTGACAAGGAAAAATAACTTTTCTTTTTATTATTATATGCATCCATTACTTAGACAAATTTACGGTCGCGAACGTATATGAAAATTCAATTGTTATCAAGTACCAATGAATACATATCTCATCAAAAGTACATCAACAAAGGCGTAATACTTCGAACTATAATCGAATTAAAATGTACATTTTACATTATAGCAAAATGGGTTGTTGCAAAAGCGTTGTTGAAAATCCTTTTCCAATAACCCAATAGTTTCAAAAATTTATCAAAATTAACGTATATTATTTTAGACAGAAAAAATGAAAAATCAAGTTTTCAAAAAATAGAATTAGCTTTAGCGCGTTTGCGGCCATGTGACCCACATTCAAATGACGGAACTATTTATTCAACCTTAAAAATGAATTTCTCTGCTGATGAATCGAATATATCGCTTGCCATCTGTGACATGCAAGAGAAATGAAAAAGTAATTAATATCATGAATCCAAGCTTCCCCCCTTAAAGTAGAATTTAAAAAAAAAACATACAAAATACACGAATGACGACCAAAAATCTTTTATTTAGTAATCCTTATAAAACTTCACAGCAGTATAATAATTTTTATTTTAATCCATCTTTGTATAGCAAAATCAGAATTTTTGCAAAATTCGCACTGAGTTGTTGGTAATATTTGAAAACAATAAAAGCTGGAAAAATCTTGCCAGTGTCAAGCATTGCACTCTAAGTCGTTCTACCTGGATTTTGAACATAGTTTCCCTGATCTATAGTATTTCCATTTTATATGACTCATCGCATTTTATACATATGAAATTGAGTTTCTTGAAATTGAATAGTTTTTCATGCGCTGATAACTATAATCATTTACATAATTTTTCGAGACGTGATTGGACAATTTTTAGTGGTGTCTCGGAGTCGCCACACGAGCGCAAACAGTTAAATTGCTTTGATTTTATTTCTTATCTATCGGTCGCTGCGTGGGCGGTCAACGCGTTAAGGACCGGCGGCCCGGCCAGTCGAAAAACGATTTGCGATCGCGAGGTCGAATTCAGGGTGAAATAAAATCGATCCGTCGACTCTTCTTCATTACCGCGACGCCGTTGGCCCTCCTTTGTCGCAGTGGGGGTCTCCTCGGTGCCGAATAAAGGATAACGACGCGGCGTTGGCTCCCCTCGGAATCCAGGATTCTCCGTACGAAGGAGACGCACTGATTGAGATCGGTCAGTCATGCGGGACGATTATACGGAGGATCGAGCTTCGACTGCGGGTTCTGACTCAGCCAAGACGGTTGAAAAATTAAACCGAGCGATTTACCCTGAATCCTTCCCGGTACGTTCGAGACATCGAGACGGGCCCTCTCGTCCTCCCTCTTTCCTCTCTCTCTTCGCCGAAGAAGGGAAGTGCATCGGATCGTTCGGGCGATAGAAGGGAGAAGCAGAGAGAGAGAGAGAGGATCGAGAAAGTAGAAGAGCCGGATATCTCGAGAGGGCGAAAGGGAGACACGCGGAGGAAGGCCGGGGAGGAGAAAGAATGAGAAAGAAGGAGCAAGTCGATTCGTTTCCTTTCGCCGCGGTCGATGAGGGTAGGAGAAGGTAGATTTATAAGAAGGAACCCTGCTTGAAATCTCATGCAAATCAATGCAGAGTAGAGGTGCCGGCTAGAAGCGGGGGTAGATGGTGGAGAGCGTGTTGTCGATCGTTCTCTGCAGATACACGTAGATACAGCGCGACCCGGAGAGAGAGAACGAACCAGCCGGAGAGCCCCCCCATAGGTGTGTGACTGTATTATATATCCTCTATCGCTGGTTTATGCAGCCATAAATAGCGTTTATACGCTCGGTAAAGTATTCCCGAAGCACCGGCGGGCCTGGCTTCCCGCCTATCCGCTATCTATTCTATTATGCCTCGACATAGTACCTACCTACACCTACCCCAGCGCCGAGAACACCCTCCCATAGCTTTCCATCTCCACCTCATTCTTTTATTCCCGTTTGCTTTGCCCTACCTACCTCCTACATCGCCGAATTCCATCTCTCACTCGACGATAAAGTTCCACTCGATATCTTCCCGTTCTTTGCCGTTCCGTTCCGTTACGTTCCTTGATCCGCGGCCGTGCCTCGCTTCTGCGTCGGTGCAGTCGGCTCCGTCGGCTCCGTCGGCTCCGTCGTCCTACGGTTTGTATTTGTGGAAGGTTAACCGTTCCTGTCGAGCTGCCACCAGCCGTCGATCCGACGAAGACCCGCGAAGAGAGCCTCGCCGAGAACGATCCATAACTCGGCGATCGAAATTCGCGGATCCCCATGGAAATCTAATGGTATCCGTTCTTTCAACACTTTGCCGGAAGTTTATTAACGCGTTGATTGCCAAATCATCGTTTTAAAAGCAATTACTTTCAGTAGCGTTACAGTCTTTTAATTAACGAAACCGAAACGAGAAAGTTATAATTTACCATAGTAAATATCAGTAAAATAAAATAAAAATGCAACGTTAATACTCGATGTTAGTAGATTAGACAATTTGTTTAAACACATAAAGTAGAATAGTCTTACTTAGTAAAATAAAATAGAAATGCAAAGTTAACACTCGATTTTAGTTTATTAGACAATTACTAGCTTCATCGTATAAAGCAGAATAGTGTTACTCGTGTATAATCGACATGTATTAATATTATTCTCAATGATGATAGAATGATCCAATAGAGACTTGAGAATAATCTTCCAAGTGGCAGTCGTGAAAAAAAGATTAATTCTTCAGGCATTTGAAGTAACTTTTTCCCTAACGCAAATGCAATCCACGACTTTGTTTACGAGTTATTAGCGAAAAACAACGCCGTGAGTTTCATTTGCGCGAAGGAAAAAGTAACTTTAGATGACCTCAGAAACATCTTAATTTCCGATTGCAAGTGACTTCTGGGGCACCCTGCATTTTATTTCATATTTATGCACATTCTCGCTTCCAAATATACATATAGGGAATATAATATGTTATCATTTTTTTTCTGGGATTTCGCCCACAAAGTTTATAACGCTTTCGTGACTAACAGCCGATTTTCGAGGTTAAAAGGTTTCGTGCAACATTTGCTCATTTCTCAAAGGGTCGTCTTAAATCGTCAATCATTAATTAAGCCAATCTCTAATCGTTTTAGCGATCGAAAAGCTCGCTAAAGTACCTTCAACTCGTTCACGTCTTGTTCAACGATTCAAACAAGCTGTCCAACATTAATTTCGCGCAAAGATCGCGTCATTAAAGGTAATTACAGCCAGGTAAAGGAATTAAATCCGTCTGATTAACCTGTAACGCAGCAATGCTAATGGAAAAAACTAGATTTGTAAGATTGTAGGGTAGTTAGGTAAAGTGCTGCTTCCATTTATCAAATTGCCGGCTTTAAAAGCGGCAGACTAACATTTATCTTTTGAAAATGGCACAGATAAATTTATTCAGGTCGTCAACGATTTGTAGGTTAGCATACCTTGAAGTGATAAATTTAATAAACAATCCGAAACTGACCAGTTCGGTGGACCTGTAAAATACTATACTCTTCGGGCTCTTATATCGTAGCTTTCTAAGATCTTAGATATTATTTAAATTTTCGTCATAAAGTCTGGGCACAAGTAACGTATCCAAAGTGACTCTGCGACATGAAAACGGAAATGTCAGATAAAGGACGTGTGATACATATTCATTAATTTATCTATGTATGCGATCTTGAAACATAAAAATTATGCGCAGAGTATGTCTGCCATTTTTACATGCAGAAGACTGTTTCATAAATCTTGAGCACAAATAGCATTGAATACACTAATGTAATTACAAAGCGTTTCTTTTAATTTAACTTCAATTAGTGCCTCGGAGTATAGCTCTTTATGCATTGGGTAGTACAATGAAATCCTTGAAAAGATTATTTTATTGTTTTTTGGTATTTTCGTTCAATGGAACAAATTTTTCAGGTAATCCAATTTTGATTTTATTGATATAGATGAACCTCACGAACCAAGGCGTCGATAATCATATTTTAAACATCTCTATTTCACGATATTATTGCCAAAGAGATTAGAGGACTTATTTTATCACTTTTTAATAGCAATGATTTCCCATGTTCTACGTTTTCTTTGTAATTACTCCCCAACTTATACTGTAGACATCAAAACAATTACTTAATCATTTATAAATTGTATGACAATTAAGGTTTTATTCCATTTTATAAAAAATGCCAATGTGTAATGCACGCTTCTTCCATCATTATCCTATTGCGTACACAAGCATAAGAAATACAAAACTGTGACATATTAATATGCAACCGTAAAATATTTCCACAATTCCCGCAACATTCCGCGTGCCGAAATCACGACAATTCTAATCCGCCGTGCTATTCCAGACGGCAAGACCGCGGATGAATTTCATATTCTCACCCCGGGGACTTTATTACCAAGGTCACTTAGCCGGCTCGCCGGAAATCCGAGGCTAGAATAAAATTCCGCGGAATCGATATCCAATATGAGACAGTTCGCCTTACAAGAGAGGAATTTACAGACGTAGTTACCTCCTACAAGGGGAAATCGTTCCCGATGAGATACCACTTCAATTTTATGGAATCGTATAAAACACGTTACCCGGGCTGACGTATCGGTGCGTCCTGTCGCGCACGAACGGCGGAACAGAAAAAGCGAAGAAAAGAGGCAGGGAAGAAGAAAAAAAAGAAATCGCGAATCCGACGCGAAGGTGAGGGTGGATGGGGGCAGGTAATCATTGACGAAAGCTCCGCCCCGCTTCGACTCGAAACGCGCGTTTTCTGCGAGAGCGAAAAGGGAACCGGCGACCGTCAGCACCGCCGCTGCCAGATAACGCGCCGCCCCCGCGTATCGCTGCAGGATACTGCGGCGATTCGAAGGGGTTAAAGAAGCTACACGCGGCGGGGACAAAAAAGGGGGTGGAGCAGGGGGGGTGGTGTGTAGGGACAAGGGGATCAGGATTGCCGCAAGACACGCGGCTTGGCGTGCCGCGACTGCACTCAAAAACGAACCGGGGGTTACATTAACTTCCGAGTGTACTCAGTCGGGTTTATTGAGCCCTGAATACCCGGCTCCGCAACCCCCTCTCCCAGCCGCGCCTAGGCTCGCCCCTGGAACCCCCGGGGTTACCGCGTTACGGGGTGGCTGGGAGGTGTGTAACGTATTCGATCTAATGCATTCCTGCAATAAAGTTTATTGCCGTGTTGCTTGCGTACCGAGCTGTGGATCCATTTCTCGTGAAGTTCAGCGCCGTCACGTACCCGCGTGTTTGCACACTCGCGAGCGAACGGTGGTGTGCACACCGGAAAACGTAGCCGGGACTCATAGAAATGGCGCGCCCGATGCTCCCGGCAGTGCTGCATCGATGAAAATGGGAAACCCGGTTCTGGATTTGCATTGAAGTCGAGCCGAACAGCGCGCGATGCGCCGCGCTGCCGCCGAGCAGTGTCGAGCCGCGTGATCTCCATTGACACCAGCCACCCAGATGCATTTGTTCATGATGTTCTCGGCGAGAACACCGCCGCGCGCGTTATTAGAAATAACGGGCCCCGGTGATAGATAGACGGGTATCCCGCGCGTATCGGCGCCGACTTTTCAATGGAGCTGCTATTTCCTTGGCCTTTGTAATGAACTTCTGGACCGCGGAATAATTGCAGTAGGTCGACTTTATGAATCCGGGCTGCGTCCCGCGATGCGGATCTGCTCGAAGTAATTAAAAGTTATTTGTGGACCGCGGATCTTTCTGCGTTCCCGCGGCGTGGCGTTTCGAAATCTTCGGCAAACTCGTGTACAAAGTTCCCTGAAATTTCGAAACGATTTTCGTCTCTGGTCTCTCGAAACGATCGAACAACACGTTGGAGATTTTATTCGATTTTTTGTTCCTTCAGGTGTTTCCGGATATTCGATACATTGAATTTTCTCTTCTTTACAGTGCCGGGCGCGCCGCCCGTTCATAAACTCACGGAATGTGTTTATACATTGTCGCCGCAGGGTTTGAAATAATGTACAGATGGGGAGGTAAATAACCGTCGACGTTTCGAAAACTGTAAGCGACGCGGAAACGGTAAATGATAAACTCGCCGGGAGAAATATTCAATCTGAAACACGCAACGACTTTTCAACGTTCTCGTTCTCGTATTTGATACGAGTAGACTGCGTGTTCTGTATTTACATTTACGAGAAAAATCGCTATTCTTTCCGGCTCAATGATGTTCCACCGTGTCCAGTGACCCACAAAAGTGTTCGCACGAAATTGTATATCTTACTCGGTTCAACTCTTAACTGAATCTTACAGACGAACTTTAAATATTCAACCGGGAAATTCATTGGTGATTATTGCATTAATATTGGAAAAGTTGTGAAATAAGTAATGTGAGGACTAATTGTCATTCGAGGCCACTTTTACTCTACACCCAAAATAGTCGTCCCGATTTACATTATTTTTGTCTTATATAGTGTAATACATTTTATAGATACGACATTTTAGGGTTTATAGTGAAAAGCAGAATTGAGATAACATTTCTAAAATGGTATAATTTTTTTTTAAATTGGACTAAATGACTAGATTTTTCTGTAAATATTAGAAAACCTAGATCACTATACACTCGTCGAAATATTTTCTAAAAATTTTATTATAACGTGGAATAAAATAATCTAAAGGAACTGTCGTTCTTCTAATTTTTTATCTGAGCCTATAATGGAAATTTAAAGAATACGTATTGGTACTTGTTATATACATACTGAAAATTTCATCGAAATTGATTGATTTTGACATAAACTGTACATAATTAAGGAACGCAAAAGTCACTGTTTCTTAAGAATTTCAACCAAAAACATAATTTTTACATCTCATTGGCTGTAGCTTGACTATGCGTCAACCGATTTCAATGAAATCTTCATATTCATATTATTTACGAAGAAGTACAAATGCATTTTTAAATTTTCATTATAGGCTCAAATAAAAAAGTGAAAAAACGATAATTTTTTAAATATTTAAAGTAATATTTCGAAGATGGTATTTTAGTCGTAATTCTTGCAAACCTTTTTGCTAACACCGAAAATTTTCTGCAATGCCCAATGACATTATAGTCGTCCAAACATGAAACAATTTAAGATGATTTTAGAAAGTAAAAACCTATAACAATTGTGTCACGTGTCGACAAGAACATAGACGAAATATTATAGACAATTTGAGAACACAGAACAGGTCGCACAAGCTTCGGACAAAAGTCGAATAAGTTATTACTAGATAGCAAAATGTGGCCCAAAATATCGCGTTACAAAGGAGTTTCGATTCCGTGAAGCAAGTAACATAAAACAGCCGCAAATAATATTGTTGCAGCCACTCTCGCGCATCGTTGCGCGAGACCAATATCAGGTATCACCGTGAAATTCGTATCTCGGCATTTGTCACACCTCTCTTGTAACACGCACGGGTGGCGATCCGTTCGCGCAACATTTGCCAAAAATTCATTTCAGTCCGACGGCGTGGTCGAGCGCGATGGCAGTCGCACCGGCCAGAAAATACCTTCGCGTACCCGCTTTGTCGACGGCAATGTTCCGCGTCAAGTATAAGCGTCATTGCCGAGGGAATCGGCGTGTGGGCAAGCTCCGTGTAACACGCAAAAGTTTCGCAAAGTAAACTTAGCCTCGTGCGAGCGGCATGGGTCCACAGTTAGCGATCGGTCCGCGGCCGCCTGGCTCGGTAGCTGTCTGGTTGGCTGGCTAGCTGGCTGGCTGGCTGGCTGGCTGGTTTGTCGGTTCGCTGCTCGCGGTGGTTTTGTTGTTTCAACTCTGCTCCCTTCAACAACCTCTTCTCGTCTCGCCGCACTGGTCCACCGTTCTTCCTCTCTTTCTCTCCGGCTTCGACTCGCTCCGTTTCACCCAAGCTCGTTCGCTTCCCTTCTCTCTCTCTCTCTCTCTCTCTTTCTCTCCTCTCTCTCTTCTTTCTCCCTTTCTCTCTCTTTCTCTCTCTCCAGCTCGTTGACCAAGCCTCTAGCACCATTGTGCAGCGGTAGCTGCGTAGGAGAAAAAAATGTCCATGTAAATTACCCTCGAAGAACAATGCCCCCACCGGGTTCCCCCCATCGGCCGGCGATTCCTTTTTCTTCAATGGCGCAGCCTTGAAGCCCGAGACGACGATAGCGGTCGACGCGCGGTAGTAGCTACTTAAAACTTGAACGGGAAGGACTGCGCAGGGGGCGGGAGAAACTTTCCTGCTGTGCTCCATGGCGATCGGCGATGAGAAATTTTGAACGAGACCAGCGACACGGGAAAGTTGAAGAAAAGGGTGAACCCGAGGGGCTGCGACGGGGATCGTCCAACAAAAGCCGGCGTGCGCCCCTCGCGCCCTTGGCCATCCCCCAGCATTCCGGAAACTTGTCCGAGAACTGTCTTAAATATTTGCGACGATCGTCGACGACTGTACCGCCTGGTGTCCCAACTTTTCACGAAAAAGAGGTCGCGCGATTGAACTTGCATCGCGATCGTTAAAGCGTTATTAACTGTTACGGCGCGCGCCTGGTCTGCGAACAGAGCCTTCTGCTGCGCTCATTAGCGCGGCTCATTTACTTTACACGAGCTTGGGGAGAACGTTGATCGAGAATGTATAAATCGAGGCCGCAAGCGAAAGTGTTGTGTATTATTTAAAGAAAGTACAGAGTTCAATAGGTACTACAGCATTCTCTTTCTCTTTCTCTTTCTCAACAGTCCGGTATACGGAGCTATAAGGAATATATTTCCACAAAATGAAGTATCCTTATCAATTTACTAGTTACCTCTGTCCACGCTACTTCTCCCTAATAAATCACCATAGTCTCTATTAAAATGCATGCAAACGGGATATGTTTATTTAATAGTGGAGAAAGCATTGAAACGTGGTAATAGAGAATGACGAAGTATTGCTTGAAAGCACTGTATAAATCGTGGCTAATTGCAGAAGGATCTCGACATTTAGGTAAAGTATCACATGATCATTCAACTAGAGACTAGTTAGCCCAACATGTACCTGAGAATTTATGAAATTCCAAAACAACAGGAGGTCGGTAATGGAATACCATGCTAGCGACATACCACGTTGCAAAGGATTAAACTCATTGCACACCTTACTTACGAAATTTCGCCGGTGAATTATCCAACGATTAATCGGTCCTTCAGGTTTGTATTTTATCGTAACTTTATTGCGCGTATCCCTCCGTAGTCGTCCATTATCGTACATCTTCGCACGTGTTACGCGCATTATCGTCGGGCATTTGCATAGAAGACTTCCATCCGTTCTTCGCTGTCATCTCCACTCCGCCGGTTGATTAACGCTGCTGCAAGATAATGCCGGCAGATAAGCGGCCACGTCTTCGAACTCGTTGCACAACCCGCTGCGGAACCGAGCTGGTAACTTTGTCCGCGAGCGGCGGAATCACCGTGTCAAAGTCATCGTGTTTATCCGTCGGACGTATTTCCATTAAACACTGGCGGGGCCATCGAAATTGTTTCTCCATCGGCGTAGGTAGCTAAGTCGAACTTTTCGACACTGGTACTTGCACGAATAATACGTGCACAGATAACCTTCAAGGTGCGGGTTTCTGACGTTCGACGATCCGTCTCCTTTCTCTTTCGTTTCGCACGCGAGCGTCAAAACGGCCGGCAACGGAAAGAGAACGGGAGAGAGAAAGAGTCAGAGAGAACGGGACAGAGAAAGAAAGAGAGAGAGAGAGAGAGAGAGAGAGAGAGAGGGATAGAGGCAACGAGAGAGAGAGAGAGAGAGAGTAAGAGAAGCCTCCGCAGATCGATCCATCAGGGTGAACGCGCATTTCTCATTAAGCTGCCCCCACCGCCCCGTCGCACCCCCTCCAGGCCCAGGGAATTATAAAGCGAGTTTAATTGTTCCGGCCGACACCGGTCCTATCGCTTCTGGCACCGGCTCTTTTCCACTTGTCATTAGAACCGGTCGATTCGCGATAATGACTCACCCCCGTGGCGAGGAACGCCGCCACACCATGGTTCGCGGTAGCGCGAAACGAAAGCGTTTCGACTAGCCCCGGCCGTTCGCAGATTTATACGGCCGCGAACTTTTTAAATTGATTTGGAGTCACGCCAATAGCGCCGCGATTTTCTTACGGTTTGCTCGCTCGCACGATCCCGGTCTTCTCGGCACGCCTAATTGGTTTTATTATGCCTCGGGCGGTGGGCTGATACCGAGCCGACTGGTCCGCCGCGATAAGAAACGTTCTAACGACTGGCCGCCACCGCCTTCGCCGCCCCCGCGATCCAAAGGCGGATAAACCGCACCCGGGCACCGAGCAACCCCCGGAATTGATGGCGGAATTACAGCCGGATGAATAGAGAGCTTGCAAGTTATTTCGCGGCCGCGGCGACCTGACGTTAATGCATGCAATCGCTCGAACAAACGCGCCCCCGCAGGAAATATCTCGCGCCTGCGGACGCTCGAGGACCAACTCGACCGCACGACACGGCGACCGATTGCGTTTTATTAATTTTTCCCCCGATCGAAGCGGATTTTTCTAAATCGAGGCGCTCTCGAATATTCCGCTTTGAATCGCGCGACTTACTCTTATTGAAACCACATTTATTCTCTTTGATGATAAATCGATGTATAGTATGCTCAAGAACTAAAAGATAAATGATTTATAAAAAAAATAGACTGCATAATCAATCATAGTTGAATATCTGGTTACGTAAAACTTATTTTTGCACCTTTATAATTCAGAGATATTTACTTGGGCCACATTGTATGATTAAAAGTCACCTGTGCCAACATTGCATTCTTCTCAGCCGTGTGAAATGCAATACGTTCTGAAAATCATGTCATCACTTCGTCCAACACTATCCGTCTATTTATAAGGATGTTCGTAAGTCCAGCTATTTTTCTTTACGGTAGATTGACTTTTTCATTTGACACCGTCGGACAAGATTAGAAGATGAGGGTCTGCGAAGTTAAATTTAGTGCTTCAGATTCTAGTCAGTAGGGGATATGTATTTATAGAAGTTAGTGCAACAAAGTTGACTTCATCTGTTGGAGAATTTGTCAAATTAACTGTGGGGCCTTTGCTGGTTCTATTTAGATCCGTATTTTCAACAGTGTCGTCGGCCAATTCGCGATGAAAATAATGACAGCAAATGTAAACTTAAACGTAATAGTTGCTGGAAATATTTGGAAATGCAATCAGTTCTACACGATATTTTATTCTGCAGTGCAATGTGAAATTATTGCTTATATTCTTCGGAGAGACAATTTTGAAAACGGCGATCGATGAAAACGTATTCATATATTTATATGATGTGAAATGAACTAGACACGTGTGGGCCTGCATAGACCCATTGTATGATTCCCTGTCGACATTCCAAGGTTAAAAATAAAATGGAGACTTTATTCCTTATCATTAATCTCCGGATGATGAATGAACGCAGAGTTATTTGGACTCGCGTAGAATTTCCATTATACAATTCTATACATCGTACAACTACAGTCGGGTCAAACGGTCCCCGTATTCATCTTACGAAGATTAATATACATTTTATTTCTCAAAAATAGATTTCACATCAGCAGATTTCAAGTCACGAAACTAACAAATCGAAGGATATACATACGTACATGAAATAGATAATCATCGGAGACGTAACGTTTCCGTATTCATTATTAACGAACGATTCCAATAAAATTTCCTATACTGTTAAGCAAAATATAAAGGACCAACACGTTCGGATCTGTAGATTAATTTTTAGATTGCACAATGAAATATACGATAACAATACACTCACAAAAAGCCCCCGTTCCCGACCGCGGCGATTATTCGATCGAATCCTGAAAGCGACTTATTCATAGAGGTCCACGCAACCGCTATACATAGAAGGAAAGCTTGTTGAAACCCAACGATAAATCTCACCGGCGCTCAACAATAATTCACTGCGAATTGGTTTGACTTTGCCGCGTGGAACCGGGCGGTACAGTGAAATCAAAGCTATCCCTATTACAGCGCGCATAAAATTCAACGCAACGGATCGAGCAAGCGAGAGAAAGGGGGAAAGCGAGAGAGAAAGAGAGAGGGAGGGAGAACTAGAGAAAGGGAGAGAAAGGAAGAGAGTAAATGAGAGAGAGAGAGAGAGAGACACAGAGAGGTTCATGACTCGACCTATTCCGCTCGTTTAATGTCTCAATTCTCAGCGGAGCGTCTCCCATCCGTTCTTCGATTTCTTCTCCGTCATCTAAACAACCTGTCTGGGCCGGCAACTCGGCGGTGTGTCACGGCGATGCGACGACTCACGATTATGATCGCGCTGATGGGTAGAAGCCTGTCACTAGCTCACAAAGAGATCGATGCTGGCAAAAGGAACGAGAACGCTTCGTTCTTCCTCGCGCAGCGTGATCACCGGTTCACACTGCGATCATCGACGCTATTGTGACGCGCTCGCGAGGGGCCATAATTGCGCATGATTCGCGACCGCGAGCCATAAATTCCGCAGATTCGTCCGCGAGATAGGACCTCCGAGACAGCCACGCGATAACTCAGGTCGGGCTGCCCGGTGGCAGTCCCATCGGCCACGGTTAAGAACATGGTCAACAAGTAGCCGCGGATACGTGGACACGGTCTGCCGAGCGCAGAGACTGCGCCCGCAAAAACCATTATTACGTTACTCGGGTACCTTGTTAAGCATGGCGCTGTTAGTGTCCCTGATCGCGTACCTCGGACGCGCCTGGGATATCTCGCCCGAGGACGTTTAAGCCGCGCACCTTCTCCGTTTCTTCGGCTTTTTCTCCAACGGAGACCAATCTTCCTAGCTGCAACCAGCAAACGAGACTCTAGCTGCGTGTTGCGCTGTAAATGGGTAATGAACAAGCTGGCGAGTTCCTGTATCTGCGGATGGTTTAAATTATGGCAGCCGCGCGGAAAAACGCGCGGATTCCGCCGGCTTCCTGCGCTTTATGAACGTGGAAATAAATATTACACGGCGGCTATAGAAAAGAGGCGATTGGATTGCGCCGTCCTCGAAAGATTCTTCCCCGAGATTTGTTCTTGCAGAAGGTACTTAAAAGCTTTTCGATAAATTAGCCGGCGTAAAATTGGCCGGCTATAAAATAAAGCCGGATAAAATTGTTAATCTGCGATGATCCGAACATAGAAAATGAAAGAAACTGACAGGAAGTTAAAGTGGAGATTAAGAGAATAGTCTCGGATGTGTATAAACTTTTTCTTTAGCGCAAATGCAATCCGCTACTTTGTTTACAAGTTATTAAGGGAAAACAATGACCAATGAGATGCGAGATCAACTGACGCTAGACCACCTCGCACCACAGGACATTTCGCTCTGTTTTTCGATAGTAACTCGTAAACAAAGCTACAGATCCAATTACGCTAAGAAAAGAGTTACTTAACCTCTTAGGCACGACGCGCCATTATAGTGGCTTTCGCGGATGTTTCGCGCTTTACTCAATTGCACTATTAATTATTAAAGTAAACGATTAAAGTAAAAGTGTATATGTCCAATACACTAAGAAAATAATAAATTTAGCTAATACTATATATAGCTATACCAAAAAATATATATATTAATAAAATGGTAATTTAGTTATAAAAAATTTCATTCGCGCAAAATCCAGCGGTGTCCAAGAGGTTAAAATCGTCTTACTTCAAGTGACAAAAAGATTGCAACTGAATTTAACTAAATATTAAAGAATCCTACCATCTAGTGTTAAAGAAACGAAAACAGGATGGTTATTGCACTTGTAAACTGCATAAACAAGCCACTTTAAAATCGCAGATTAAGGAGTGAATGTTGCTATTCTGATAGTATGTGGCCCCAGGGACCGGTTCCAGGGTTCGCAGATTCCCTTATCCCGGTCCAACGTGAAAAGTCGCGTGTCGTTAACGTCGGCGATCAGCTCGCCGGCGGGCTTATTCGGGCGGGCCGCACGCGCGGGACAAATCCAGGATTAATTACGCTAAGCACGCGAAACATGTGGTATTTTAATGACGACGTCGGACCCCTGGGATTTATGTGGATCGGCGGCGCATGACGGTGCACGGATTCTTCGCGCGTGAACCCGTTCTCGGCGGCCGGTTAAACGAATCGTTAAAATCCGCCGCGTACTCGGGTACAATGAAAGGCCTAGCGATATCTAATTAAGCGGTCCGGCCGGAGGCACACTTGGCTCATTACCCTCGAATTCTCGGTACCATCATTCTCAGCCACGAATCCGACGGGTTTCCTGGTTCTCTTACACGGCACGCAGGTATCCCGCGAAAATCGTTCTCCCTCTCCCCCCCCCCCCCCCCCCCCCCCCCCCTCTCTCTCTCTTTCTGCCTTCCTCGGTGGACAGACGTGCCGGCCCATAGGCGTCCGCCCAGATGTACGGATAATGAACCGAGCCCGAACAGAGAGAACCGATTCGACGCGCGCGTTCCACGCTCGAGCGGAATCGGCAGAAATGCTTGCGACCAGCTCGAGGGGAGGCGACAACGAGCCAGGGAAAGCTCCGGTTCGAGCGTCGAATATTTATGGGTCTGTTCCACCCCGAGGAAACGGGAGACACGGTAGCGGGAAATGTCACGCCTCCCAGAGACAGAAACCGAAAAAACAGGGCGCGTTCGATTCGTCGAACGGTTCCCCGGATTCGTTGAACCCGCTTCACCGCACTGCTCATATTGCTATTCACCTTTTTCACGAGGAAATTAGACCACTTTGTTCGGCGCGTTTCGTTTCGCGAAATTTATAGGGCGCCTGAGATACGATCGCCGCGCAGCTTGACGGCGGACGGTAAATGGTATTAAATAGAGTTAGGATAGGAAACACGAAGCTTACACATTTGTATCTGCTCGACGAGCCCGCCCCTCTGGTTTGTAACCCATCCAATTGCCATATAAATGTGGAACGCCACCGAACTGGCCTACATGTATCCACTGCTGCTCCAAATTCTAAATTAACTTTCGGATGGTCGGCGGGGATCAAATTACTTGTTTTACTTATCTGGACACGTTCTGAACACGTTAAGACAGAAGGTTGTGTTTGAATCGCGAGCTAGGCGTATAAAGGTCGAAGAAACTGCGAATTGAAACTCTAATCGTGTACGATATTTCGAAGATTATATCTTCTAAGAATCTAATTGCAGTATTCTAAATGATTAGTGTAATGGAGCCGGTTACTGTAGACTAACCAATTTTCGCGCATAACTTATATTCATCGTCTAAGACATAACAAATTGATTAAACGGCTGCGTTATTCTCCTACTTTATTGTAGAAACAAAGCGAAAGAATTGCTGTAACGTGTTTACGAGAATCGCCGATGAAAGCGGAGCGCACAAAGGCGGGGTGCGTTTTGATTTCGATTTATCGCGCTTTCCAATCAGAAATCAAAGTCGCCGCGAAATAAAGTGTCTGGCAAACGTGCCGAGCTTCAAGTTTTCCCGATAAGACCGGTGTTATCACCGCTCGGAGGGGTCGATCGTCCTGACTTCTTCCCTTTTGTACGGGATCGCATCGTTATAATCAATGACGCCGAGATTGCATCAAAGAGATTCATTTTGCGGCCGGAGTCGTTTTCCCTCCGTTCTGCCGACCCATCCTTCTCCCTCGTTTCCCCGTCTCTCTCTTTCTCTCGGGGTTCCCCTCTGTAGGTCTGTCGGTCTAGTTTCTCTCTGTCCCGGCGCGATTCGTCGAAATAGAAGGGCGAATTTCGCAGTCTCGTTGGGAAAAGGAGAGAAGCGGGTCTGGCGAAGAGGGCTTCGTCTGATAGCGGTGGACGAACGAAGTTAAGTAGATTGGGGAATTGAGGATCATTTTAATGCTTGGTTAAATTGCGTAATTGTGAGTGGCGGCCGTGCGAGCAAGGGAAAAAGAGACGGAGCGAGAATGGAGAGGGAGAGTGAGAGAGGGATAGGAAGGGAGGAAGGGACGACGATGATATCCGACTCGGTGATTCCGTTGGCAAGGGACAAGAAGGGGATGAAGCGGGAAAAGAGACGCCGGGGCCGGCTGAATCTTGGTTAGGTCCGTATTTACATGAGAAAGAGCCGGCGATTTATAACCCGTATTAAAGTTACTACGGACAGACCGAAGAATGCGGTCGCGATTCCAACGGAGCACAGAGATACCGAGAGCACAGCTTCATTCGGTTCCCTGGAGGGGAACCAGCTCGCGAGCACGGCCTCGCGTCCATCTGTTTCATTTATTTATCCAGTATAATTAGCACATTGTTTGCGCGGCTCGCATCAATCGCCGCGAATGGATTTTAAATGCTTTAATTAATTGCGCTCCTGCGTACCGCGTAATTAATGCCGCCAACGCAATGGTAAAAATACGTCGTAGAGACGTGGAAGTCTCGCCGCTGCCATCTGTACCGCTCGATAATAATTAAACGATTGTCCACGATGAAACGGGGACAGAGTTTTTCCGATGGATCTCGCTGTCGTGAGATAATTACCCGTACAGGTGCGTTCGTTTATCGTATGAGGAAGGCGGCGCTGCTGAGGATCGGCAAATGTAATAAATAATGTGAAATAATGTAATTAAATAATAGATTAGAGAAGCGTACTGTTGAGCCTCTGAAATATTTCTTCTTATCATGATATCTTGTCTACATCCGAAACTAATTAATTCCATCGACTTATTACTCTAGTTTCGCGGGATTTTTTAAGTGGAACGAGCAGAGTGTTAATTCGTTAACGCGACATTTAGTCTACAATTAATTCCCCGCGAAGGGGGTCGTGCTGCGAGGGGCCTTGTTATTCCCCTCGCGCGATAAAAGTCTCTCAAGAGCTTTATTTATTCAAAATCCCGCGGACACGGTCGAGCATGCAATCGTAGTTTCTAACGAGGCGAGTAGATCAAGCGGGGCGTCTCGCATAACTCGCGCCCGTATTACCGAGGACGCTTATTTCGGCGTAATTATGTTTCCCGCGTGTTTACACGAGCTACGAAAGAGAACCCGACGACGAGTGGGCGCGCGACGGTGGAGGTGAGGTAGAGAAAAAAGGAACGTACTAATTTAGCAGCGCACATCGGGTAAGAATGCGGCGCACTGTTTTTCACGGGGGACGTAAACGAGCATCCCCTGGAGCCCGAAGAATCTTGCACGTGCAATAAACTCTCTCCGTCTCGCGAGGCCGAGAGGGACGCGGGAACGAGAGGGCGAATTCACGTCGCGTCTTATGAACCCTGTAAACCGACTGCGAGCGACGCTTTAGGGCCCCATCAGCCCGCGCCCCTCCTGTGGAAACAAAACACTGCCATAAAGTATCACAGGCAGAGTCGCCCGTAGAGCACGTAGGCCTTTATAAATTTCTCTTGAACTCATCCTGGCCGGCGCCGCGCCACGCCGCGCCGCGCCGAGCCGCGGGAAAGGGGCACATCCAGTTTTTCAAGTATTCTCGGCACGTGCTGTTGCTCCCCGAGCTTCGGGGCTCCTCGGCGGAAGCACCCAAGTCTCCGCGTTGCTCCCGGTGTCCCGGCCGGTCCTCCACAGAGCTGTTTTCAAGGGTGGCGCGCAGACAATCGCCACTCCAGGGAACCCTAGGTGAAAGCGGCCTCCGCGAGCAACCTGCCTCATACCCTTTCTTCCCTAGGACAGCTCGATTCGATCCTGCCCTCCTGAAGGATAGCCTGAACGATAGATCTGCCGGAATATCCGCTACCCTCCTCTCTCCATTGTCCGCGGATGACATTGTTATCGATGATATCGAGATTAGAGGTTGCCTGATGAATTCAGAGCGTACACCGGGGACCCCGGCCCCTCTTCCCCTCTTCCCCTCCTCCCGTTCCTCCTTCTCGTTCGGCTCCCTCTTCCTCCTTCTCCCTCTTTCATTTTCTTGCGGTCGGCCGATAGGGTGTCATCCGTCCGCCCGATTCGCAGGGAACGTCGACTCGACGGATTAGACTCGTTACGCCGATACGTTAAGTCGAAGAACGCGTCGTTAAGAACGAAGGAAAAGGGGGACCAACCGGGGAGAGCACAGGCCGCGATTGTTCCCGGCCAATCTGTCTTCCGGATTGTCCTCCGACGTCCTTTTCCCCGGCTACGACGGCAACGACAATTCTCCCTTTTTTCGGAGAACTTGACTCTGATCTATTCGACGGATAAATGAGGACCCGGCTGATTCGTAATGAACCGCTGCAGATTTATCGATCACCCGACCAAGTTGATGGCTTATTTCCTGTTTGGATTGGAAGGAGACTATAGCGACATCTATAAAAACTACAATCACGGAAACGCACGGCAGATTTCATACTTTTTTATTATTATTTTAGACATTAAATTAAATTAGACATTTTTGCTTAACTAGTTCAGAGAATAAAAATGGTGAACTTTCTATTGTTATATAAATGGTGACGTTTTACCTTTCATTTTAAATTAAATAAATCAACTAGAGGATATCATATATTAAATTCACAGAGGGTTGGTACCAGTTCTTCATCAAATATATGCATATCAGATTCAATCTAAAAACGAATTTATGAATATATTTAGGGACGATCCTGTCTGTATCGTTCCAAAGAGAAATCCTGTGTTCAAATATATTTTCGTTACTGCGTCTAAAACGAACAGCACATATTTCCGTGCTGCTTTTGTGCAGTTGACAAATGTTCGTAACGTTGGTAATAATGGAGTAACAATTCAGTAAATACGAGACAGACTAGAAAGCCTGACAATTACAACCGGATATAATTTTCTGCCACGATAATAGCAACTACGTGACAGGTGAATCGAAGTAACTTTTTAAATGCTGATGTTTCGTTGGCGCGCCGGGGTGTCAATAGCATTTCCGTGGTTCTGCCCGTACGACAGGCTAGCAACCACCTCGTTATAAGCTCGTTCCAGTCTCTGGGACACAGCTCGGTAACAAGGAAAGATTTCCGCCTCTAATGTTCGTCGATTTAGCGCTTCTTCGCTCCTTCGTGCCTCCTTTAACGAGCGACGGCGCATTTCGCAGTTCTCACCGTGTGTCTCGCGGACGTCGTTAACGCTATCCAGCAATCTCGCATTTCTTAACGCGATGTTTATCGTCATCCGCATTTTCCATTTCACCTGGAACAATGCCCAAGCGATCTGTATCGATAGAATCGACTGTAATTTCCCCTTCGCGCGTCCAACCGACGACGAACTCGTAAATCATGCGCTCCGGACAAATTGCCCACCTGGAATTATTCCTACGCCGGATTCAAGCGGCTCGAAGGCGAGAGAGAGAGAGAGAGAGAGAGACAGAGAGAGAGGGTGGGTGAAAGGAGAACGAAAGTGTTGATTAGCTCGTCGCGAACTTCGAATCTGCGAATCAAATCGTTGTCGACGCAATGATTATCAACACGTCGCCGCCGTAAATAGTCTCGCGGCGTGGACTATTTAAAGAAAGCCGCAGCGTTCGTTGAAAGTTTGCCGATCGACGGGGTTGTAATGGTTACTCTGCGGTCGCTGCGGATCGTTCCGCATTTACATGCGATTAGCGAATCTCACGGTGACGCGTTTCCATCGACAGACCCAGCTGTGTTTAGTTTTCGAAGCGCTTTTGATTATTCGGTCGTGCGATCCGCTTTGCCACCTTACTTCGGCGATTCCTTGGATAGAACGTCGAACGGCTAAGTCAATAGAATTCTTTTATTGACATCTCCGTTTAATCGGGACAGCTTGTCGACAGTCAATTTCATTCGCTGGATCTGGACCGTTTCAAGTCGTTATATTTAGATATCGCGCCGGTGGAGAAAATCAATATTCCAGCAATCGAGGAATAATAATCATTAGGTAGATTAATCTTTACCATTGTTCCAGAGAGCCGTTCGTTCCATCCGGTAGATTGATTAGCGGAAGCTGAAGAAATTACTCGGCGCAAACCCTATCCCGTTTCATTTAACGCGCATCCGTTCTATCATTAAACTTATTATCGAGTTCTAGAAGCAAGTAATGTATATTGTTTTGTATCGATGAAGAAACTTTATTCATTTAGACCTTTCATTTTTTATATACTGCATGCATAAATTGAGAAATTTATTGAATCATTTTATACAATAAAAGCCTTTGTAACGTCAGCAACTTTAACATTTTCACTGCCATGCTAAAAAGTAACATAAATTGAATACATTTTATTGCGTCAAATTAAAATTGAAATGTTAAAAAATACAGCATCAATAACTTCTTTTTTACGTTTTGCGCATCCTGATAAAATTGTATAAATACGAAATACGCATTAGCGTAAAAATAAATGTTCAGTCCTGAGCATATAATTCTGTCACCTGCATACGAGTGACGTCGCAGTCAAATTGTTAAAACGAAAGATGTGAAATCTGTCATTTTAACCGGCTTGGTAGGTTTAGTATTAATGTTCCGGTGCCCGACAGTTCCGGCGAACATCGAATGATCAAATCGAAATACGAGAGAAGCATTAAACAATTATTCAAAGTGTGCTACGAAAAGGCGATACTTTTAATCTCTCTGCTCCTGTCAACGGTAAAAAATGACGCGAACCCCGTTCAATTTAATTACCTCTTCAAGTCGAGCTCCAGCACGCACCGCGTCAAACTTTAATGCGTTCATCTATCACGAAGTATCGTAACCATTCCGATAGAATGCCCCTGCGTGCGATTCGGATCCGGCGCATTCATTTACACCTTCCAGCGGAGAGTTCGATAAAAATCGGCTGCGCAGAAAGCCGAAGGGAATAATAAGAGTTATGTCCGTGGGAGTGGTCGCAACGTTTTAATTATCGCGGCGACGGTCGATGTTGCCCGCTCTATGCGCGCGCGAATTTATCAAATGCCATTTAATCGGATCAACCGACCCTTCCTACCACCCCCGACCAGCCCTGGGTCACCCTTCGACCTCCGAGAACAAAAGTCGAATATTTGCGACAGCTAGGGTTTGGTTTGCACGCTGACAATCGCGCGCGCACCGTCGACCCCTCTTCCTCCCTCGCCACGCGACTCTTTCCCACCCGATTCTTCACCCTTTCGTCCCCTTTTCGCTCCGCTCCCGTTGCAAACTCTATTATTTTCCCTTCTTTCTCCGTCACACGGCCCGCATCCATCTTTGCTCGCCACCTGGCCGCTCCACCCCCGCGTTCTATCCCTTTCCCGGCGCTCTGTCGTTTAAACGTCACTTCGCGCTTCACGTTTGAGCATTGTTGCGACCATTGTCGGCCGACGTCGAACCGTAAACGACGGATGCGCGCGATGTAAATGACGGAACTCTGGAAAAAGGGAAACGCGGATTTTCATCCCGGGAGGGAAAGAAGGCTGCGGAAGGGGTCGATGGTGCTTCTCCTCGAGGAGGTTACTTCTGATCGCAAAATTCCATTTGCTTCAGACATTTTCAATCCGATGCCGTGATTTAGTCGGATATGAAGTCGTGACATAGTTTGTGGACGTACTCGTTGAATAAGAAAATGTTTAAATTTACTGTGAACACCGAATGTTAGACGAAACTGCACATTATCGTTCAGTGATCTGAGGAAAGCGAAAGGAAATAATTGTACAGGTAACGCTTCTATGAAACGCTAAATACGTTCCTATAAAGTACAGTGTTACGTGAAATTGCGTCACACAGCTAGTACAAAAAGAGCAGTTCCATTCCCAATACTTATTAAAAACATATTTTTTAATTCCATATAAGCAACTTAATTTTTATTAAAAATATGAATATAAAAATACACACAGTATCACAAAACGAAAAAATGACTTCATTTAATTAATTTCTTCCACGTCATAACATTCTTCCTCACCTAGAACTTTTGCACCTTCTATTCTCTTTAAAAATCTGTAATTTCGGTGTGTTTGCTGGGTCTTTAAAAATCATTGTAGATTTCGTGGTATGAAGATAAACAATTTTGTATCTTCCTTTTCAATTGTTATTTTCTTTCAGCGGGAGGGTACTATAGTCCTTTATTCCTTCCCGTCATTATTTTATGATAATTTAGCTCTTAATTATGTTAAACAAAACTCATGTTATCTAGTGCTATAGAGGTAGTGCTCTGGATGTTATCTAGAGCTATAGTTTTGTACAAAAGTTATCGCAATTTATTGATTTCATGCATGAGCGAAATAGTGTTACAGGTTGCAGTGTTGTAGGAAGGTTTCCACAATTTATTTTATCGTGTTAGAGCAGAACTATATTATAAAATGCCATCTTTTGGAAGTCTATTTGTACATAGATTCTATTAAATGTAAATGTTATCGAAATTGTTAACAAAATCTAAAAAATGTAGTTAAATGACGACATACAGTAGAACCTTGCTGATAATCGATCGGTTCAGATCACAGAGTACCGCTTAAGAAATCCGCATTAAGAAAATGGTTGAAGAATGATGACAAAAGTTTCAAATCGACCATTGTCTGCTTCGCGAGAGTTTCAGCTTTAGCGTTCATTGTACCTCGCACGGTGTTTACCGAGACTTTAGCTCTCGAAAACATGCTACCGTTTCTTCGGTGTAACCAGAGGTTTGGATCGCACGAACAGCTTTCGGATTAATTAATTCTCACACGGCGGCGGACGCGTGTCTGTGATCCCGAGCGGCTTGTTTGCCGTTAAAAATAGCGAGCAAACAAATGTAGCCGGAGTTGTAAACGGCCGGGAGTCGAAAAACCGCAAAGCAACGGGGCAAAGGAAATCAGTGTCGCAGTAAACACTCGTATCTTACGTTCGTAATTAACTCCGTGTAACTCACGCAACCGAGCCACGCAAATATTGTTACGTTCACATCGATACACCTGAGAACAAATATAGGCGTACGCGTGTGGCGTCAACACGAGCACGCGTGCAACATTAACAAGGCACTTGAAGAGATCGCATGCCCCGCCGAGAATGGCTCTCTGCTCTCCGGGTACACGCATTAAGTCGCACAAACGTCATTTACGATTTCAGCGAACGCGAGCCAGTCAGATAACGCGCGAATAAAAAATAGGCAAACCGAGATCGTGGCTGGAAAAGTTACACCGCCGGCGATAACGTAATGTATTTCGGTGTAAGGGCCGCGGAGTAAATGACATCATTAACAGCACACCTTTATCATTTCTCACGGAAAGTCACGAATAACGAATTCCGCGTAACCGAGCTGTCCTGCGTCCCGTTTATCAGCCAATTAGAAGATCGTGGCTAACAAGTTGGCACCTCCGATTATTTGTTTAAGATAATGGCTGCCGGAAAGTTCGCAGATATCTGTTACAGGTTTAATACGAGAATTTCCGCTTTGATGGTGTTTATACAATCGCCGATTGCGTTTCATTGTTCTTGTGCATGTTTCGTTACAATTCTAAAAGCCGAGACCGTTCACGAGCCCCGGACAGGCGCGATAGCCTTCTGTGCGCAAGTTTATGAATGACTGCGAATTCTGTATGCAATAAATATCGGTATCTCGGCGCAATAACTCGTGGATCTTGCGCACGCACATGCAAATCAAGCAAGCGTTCAAGAAAAGATTAACGAAATAAAGATTAACTGTTTCAACTTGCAGTAAACTACTTTTCTGTACCGATAAGATTTCACTCTGCCTTTTTACAATTTTCTACAAATACCGGTGAGAGGAAAATAAATGTTTAAGCTGAATTTGTACAAATTCTGACAAGCTTCGTTCTTCTACATGCTATCAAAAGAGATTGATTAATTTTCTTTGTACCGCGGTTAATGTTAGTATACACATTTATGTGGCACGTGTTTTATAAAGTTCGAGAAACCGTATACGTTAATCAAAATTAATGACATAGTCATGTTTCACGTTGCTGCACGTAATTCTCTACAGGCTAAAAACTGATCGGTAGAAGAAATTATTTCACTCCGATTTCGACAAAGTAATCTCGTTAAACGCAGTCGCAGAGATTAATTACAGTATTCACAGACCGGATAAAATCGTGCCCTTCGCAAAATAATCTGCATTTAAGTCCCGGCGGCCCTTATGAAATTCCGTAGCAGTAAAAACAGCCGAGCGCCTTCCCGCCAAGCCCCACACCCCCGGAGACCCCGATTGGGGTAGGTACACGCGACATGCAAGTGATCGTGGATAGCGACTTGAACACCGATAACGGGTCGCCGGCGAATAAATCTCCGATCGCGGAGGCGGCGGGGGTGTCGGTCAAATAAAAATAAAGGACGACGGATGCCGGCGGAGTTTCGAAAATACATTTTCGCTGATTCACCGGTCGGTTGTCTAGTGCTTCGGGAGCCGGTCGACCGGAGGGGAGAGGTAGAGCTCTCTGACGGTGTTTTTCCGCATTGCCGGCGAGGGTGAGAGGAGAGCGTGGACGGGCACAAAAGTTGCCTGGAAAAACTTTCCGACCGTGGGCCAAATGCGGACTATCCGGAATCGCTGGTACAGGAGTTCCGGGGGCCGGCGTAGTCTGAAAAGGGTGAGGGACGGGCCGAAGAGGGTAGGGCAGGCTGTGGAATTGCGGCCCGCATAGCGGAGTCAAAGCCGCGTACTCCGCTTTCGGATCCTCCTGCTCGACTACCGCCTTTGTACGTTTGAGGTTTCGTGGCCAGTAAAAACTGCGGGCGGATCGAGAGGCTGGGGCACGCGAGGGGCGCCGACTCGAACCCCCCTCCGAAAGGGGCCAGGGTGGCTGGCTGAAAGGTAGCAGTCCGAGCAGGCCGGGTCGCGAGGAAACATTTCGTATGGCTCGCGAGCTGGCCGACCACCAGAGGTCAAACACTGGGCGGCATCCGCGACTGCTCCGCGATCATGCGGCGCCTATCTTAAGACAGCGAACTATGTATGCACAGGGAAAAATCGAACGACCCACGCGCCGACAGAGAATTCGTCCCGGAACACGACTTGCGCCTCTGGGAAATCAGAATTTCTATCGGCGCGATTCCACGTTCCGAACGTCCTCCCGCGAATGGCTCCTCCAGGATCTTTTGTCACTACCCTGTACCTGGCCTGAAAGCCTCTCTGCCGATCACACGCTATGTATCGGGTTCTTTATCTTCGACAGACTTTCGATCGTGGATGTTGACTCTGAAGAAATTGTAGAATCGTATTCTGCATTCTACGTCTCTGTTCTAATAGAATCGTTTCGATGGCGACGAGGACGATCGTATTGAAATTGTGGAGCACTTATGCATCGTTTAAGTAGAACGAATATCGCGTTTGTCAATTCAATTTAATTACAGTAAATTCAATCATTCAAGCTGATCAAATATTCCATTACATTTTCCAGTATGTTCGTCTTTTAATAACCCTTATTTAACACGGTAGATAGGTTCCTATAAAATGTCTTGTTGTGTGAAACCGTGTTATATAAGGCCCACAGACAGTATAGAAAGGGCGATTACATTTAGAATATTTATTAAACAGAAACATTCTTTTTAATTCCATATAAGCAACTCCACTTTTACTAAAAATAACGGAAGGACACTACCACTATTCCTACCCGTCATTATTATATGATAATTTAGTTTTTAAATATGTTAAACAAAAACCATGTTATTCAGTGCTGTAGAAATATGCAACATTTACAAAATCTTTATTTTCTTCATGTGACATTGACAAAAGATCGTGGAAAAGTCAAAAATAATGCGTTTAAAAATGTTCATGGTAAGGCCAATGTATTTTAAACATATTCACTGTATAAAATCTCATTTATCACACACTACGAAGCATCTGCCACCCATTTCCACATTCCAGAATAATCGGATTCTCTCAAAATACCAAAGTTCGAGGAACCAGAACCAAATAATCTACAAAAATTCCAACTTCCCATGGCGAGGCGTCTATCTCTCGAATCGAGAGCAAATCTGATGCACCGCGACTACCGAATTTGAGAGACAAGGATTTTTCCAGGCCGCCTGCCCGCCCGGAGGAAAGCACACACGTGGAACTTCAAAAAGACTTTGGACCGTCGGTGGTAGCCCGGAGGGTTTGGAGACCAGCTGGTTGGATTTGACACGGGCCAACCTAGTTCGCGGAGTTTCGAGGACGGTCATTGGCGGCGTCAACGGGGCCCGGAATTCAAGAACCGCATCAGCAGCCTCTAAGTCCAATGCTGATTTACAGTGCGAATCAGCGAGCAATGGGCGAAGTACAAATAAGAAACTGCTCCAAGAAAAATAACGACGTCTGGCGTGTGGTCGCCGGGCGAGCCCGGAACCTGGGCAAACACGCCGAGAAGAAACTGGCACAAACAGAACGATATCAGCCTGGTATCAAGCCGCCGTGCCGCACGGTCAAAGGTTTTCGGAAGTGGAGCGAAGAACAAGCGGTGCAGAAGGCTTGCCGGGGTCGCACGGCCGGATAGGAGCAATCCTTCCCTCGTTCAAAGCTGCCTCAAAGGTGGTTACATTAGGCCGCGCGGTCCTGACTGCATCCACATGTTTCCACAATATCTATAGCCACCGGTGACGGGGGCGGCGGTTAGGCCACCGACACTGGATTCAGGTTCCCGGAACACGATTGTTGCATTATTCGAGGGCCGCAGCTTTCGAACTTGCGGTGTCTAGCCTGCGATGGCCTCGTTCCACTACGAAACCACCACGAAAGAATTAACCTCTTGAATACACGGTGCCTGGGACTAGCTTTTAGTCGCTGCTCCTGTTCTGGTTTCGCAGCTTCTTGGCCTCTTCCTCCCCCCTCCACCCTACCCCCTCCGACGCCCAACCCGTTCCTGTGTAATGCTCGAAATCTTTTTCTTTCTCGCTACTCCATTTCCGGGCTAACGAAAAATTCTTTTCGTCCCGGTTGCTCAGTGAACGATGTTCTATGAAACTCTAACTTCAATATGCTTTGCCTGATCTTTACACAGGATTGCGAGCACTTCTTCATATGAATTTCTGTTCGATTGTTTATTTAGTTATAACAGTACGAGGATGGTGATTTTTAAAGACATAGCTTGATAATGCCCACGAAAAGGTCTGAATTCAATATGTATAGCCACGTAGGGTGTACGAGGACTCTCAGTAAGAAGTGATAATGATATTAAAAATAGTGCGATTCAATAATATAACACAATTAATGTAATATTCAGACTTTACTGATCGGTAGTTCATAAATTGCCTTTTTACTCCGACCGATGAGTCGGCTGTTCTGGCAACCAATAATTTGCTATCTAGTATTAACATATTATTATATAATTTTTAGATATTAGATACTTTTCACGATGAATAACGTAAATGAAATAGATGAAATAAATATAGTTTAATGCTAATGTTATGAAAATATCAAAATATTTAGTTGGTAAAGTGTTAATACGAGAAGGAGATAAAGCTTCCTAATGTATTAATAAAATCTCTGACACGGTGAATGAATGTTTACACAAATTCAATTACTATAAACGAATCACTGAAATTGGAGTCAATCTTCGGAGAAATAAGATGTCAATATAATTACAGATAATGGAAAGAAAGTTCATTTGACATAGTATCGATTCGCAAGTATCCACTCTTGAAAGTTCCCGGATACAATACATCAAATTTCGAATACTTTAGAAACCGATCGCGTGACCGATATTCCTAAAAGTTTTGCGATTTACCGGTCCGTCGATTAAGGGGCTCTGGCATGTGCTCCGCAGAATCGAGTCAGCCGGAGCGTTAGCGAAGAGATCGTTAAATTGCAGAAGAGGGACAACGCAAAACCCGGGCGGAGTCGCGTCGAGACCGAAATTCGACGTCCGAACTTTATTCGAAACATCCTCGAACGAATACTAATACTTCCCCGCAATTTATTCGCCGTATTCGTCCCTCCCACGGTTTAATAGACCGCTGCGCCGCGAGTAAATCGAAACGCGGGGAAAAGGGATGGGGCGAGTTCCCCGATGAGCATCCAGAATTCCGGGGGTTGAAAAGGAGGGGGCGAAAGGGGACACCGACGTTTACGCTAGAAGGTTGCCGAGCCTCGACGTTTCATTTCCGCCGACAGGACGGAAGTTTCCTTTTCCGTATGGAGGAGTTTGTCTCTTGTTCGCCGCGGGCCAAAGTGGGCAAACATCGGCAGGGGGAGAACCGGAGAAAAAGGAAAATGGCCGTGGATGGGAAGGACGGGCGAGGCGCAGTGCCGTGCTCTGAAAAACAGCCAGCTTAAGGAGTTTAAATATACGTTGGAAATTAAGGCTGCTTGTACGCAAACGCTCCGGCCCGGCGTCGTTTCCTCTTCTCTTTTTCCGCGACGATTTCTTCCTGGAACGGGGACCGAGAGGATGCGCGACAGTACATTCGTCCCTGTTAATCGTTTCCTGCGAAGACTCCAGGCCGAGCAACTTGTTTCTTCTGCGATACTGCAGCTCGCCTGGCTCTCCGCTCGCCTAACGAGAACGCGGTGATACCGGGAATTTGAAAAAGCAATCGATAGACTCTGCATCCTTAGGCAAACAGTCTTTAGTATTACTGAAATAACAAACATTGCCAGAGACAATCATTGACTGTCTTTATAATTTTTGTACGACTGAGTTTGACTTGCAAGACCAAATTTTTATATTATTGCAAGGTATAGTACTCATCGGACCATAGGTTATAAATCAACAGTTCTCATCAAAAGTAATAACATAGTATATTACTATTAACTTATACAAACAGAAATTGAGTTAAACTAGGCTTGGCGCTTAACGAGTAATACTATTTATGCAACTTCGCTATTGTGTTCTGGCGTTGTGTTTTGCCCCACGGTTCCTATGACATTACGTCTCCTCCTGACAGCTATTATATTATATAATACAATGAATCGTCCTTGAAAGTTGTGCTCAAGGAAAGATTGGCTGCAAATTTTTATTATGAAATCTTTAGCGGTCGATAGATATAGAATCATGCTGTAATAGTCGTGTCATATAATTTCCTAATGCCGTGTACGCAAGGAAATTATTTGTTTGTAACTATTGGAAGAAGATGTACTTTCATATGATGAAATTACAAGAATTACAAGAATTACAAGAATTACAAGAATTCTATGAATTATAAGAATTCTATGAATTATAAGAATTATAAGAATTATAAGAATTATAAGAATTATAAGAATTATAAGATTTGCAAGAATTATAAGATTTGCAAGAATTATAAGATTTGCAAGAATTATATGAATTATAAGATTTGCCAGAATTATATGAATTATAAGAATTATAAGATTTGCAAGAATTATAAGCATATAAGAATATAAGAGTATAATAATGTAAGAATTATAAGAATATAAGAATATATAATAATGTAAGAATATAATAAAAGTGTTGATATTTATTTAATAAGATAATAGTGGCCAGCAAGTAAAGAAACCGATAAATCCTTTAATAAATGACGTCAATTTCCCGAAAGAGTGGTAACTATTTCCTAAGCTACGCCTGTCAAATTAGAGGTTCTCCGCGTCCCCGAGCCATTTCTCAGCGTTCGAAGCGAGAGTTTTAAGAGGACCCGCTCAGAAATAGGGTAGTTTCTTCAGAATAATGATGAACGGCGTTCTGACGCGTGGCCAACGGATGTTTTCGAACGGACACCCAGCCACGACTCAAAATAGTCACACCATGGGAGCACTCCGCCGCGTTCTTGTCGGTTAGTCGCACATATATCTTTACGCCACGCCCGGTACAATCTGGAAGTGAGTATCGAGACGCACTTAGCGATTCATCTCCTTCGTGTCTCTCTTCCCTATCCCGCTTTCTCCGCCTCGTTTCTTCGTTTTCTCTTTCGGGAGACACAACGACAGGTGATTAATCTAAATGAAAAACGAATGATGAATGGAGGAATGATCAGAGAAAAATTACGTGAGAAAGTAGCGAACTTCGCTTCTGTACATGTTTCTCACCTAGCGCCGCGGTGCAGCATTTTTCTTTGCGTTTTCCACACCGAAGATTGTTTATCTTGGTTAAAGAAGATGTTTTGCGCCGTATTCCTTTTCGAAGTGAGATCGCTTCCTGGTGTGATTTATGGCCTTTGAATTTACGCTTGCGGGATTCATTAAGGGATCATCTATTTAAATGACTCCGTACTATGATTCCCAGCTACGAAGTTTCACGGAGACATTATATTCTGCCCGTCACACGCACACACATCACTCTCGCGATGCATTATCAGTTCTTTAAAACTTATCCATTTGCTGTCTTGAAATACGATCTAAAAGTAGAATTTTAATGGTTATGAAATAAAAAGTTTTAAATGTACGTTTAGTGTTGGCAATTAAGTATACATTTATGCTTATCCGTCCATCAGTGTCTTCTTTTGTGCTAGCGATAACAATTTGATGATAATAGTATTATTAGTAAACGTGGGATTTTTGTCATAACTTTTGAAGTGAAATTTTCTATAAAACTAATTCAAAAGTAGTTACTATTAGCTATTAGTAATTAAATATCTTTTGCATTTGTTGAGCAATAAAGTTCAATTTGCTACTTTTGATTTAAAAAGAAATGGTTTTATACTTTTCACAGACATGTATTTCATATCTATATTTCATACGTTTGAATTCTTCAAAGTGGACCGCTGTGCGTCGCCAGAGAGACATGTGGATACAATCGTGTAAAAAACTATCGCAATATTCTTCGATGTAGCAACATTTGGCGCGTTACCCCGTTAATGGCTCTATGGAGATATCCGAAACGCAATCGCAGCGAATGAAACAGTTAATTCTGCAGAGCCTAGCCGATGGATATAATTTATGCTCGTGATAGATTCGAGTCTGCGAATTCTTATTGCTTTTATTTGGAATTCAATAGCTTTCAGGCTACTCGAATAGTTTAGTAGCTTATCCCGCGATTGAAATTCTATTCTTCTATCAATGGTCGATCGGTTTGAAAATGTTCCAGTTCGAAAACCAAATTGAATCGGCCATTGTGCCATACACGAGCTTTATAAAGCTCTATCAAAGATTTATACGTTCTTCAATGGGAATACGATATTCGAAGAATTTTCTATGTTTTCATGAAAATCGTTTCTGCCGCAATATTCGTTTCCACAGCTTCTTTCTCTTTCTTCGACTAAACAATGCGATTACCTACCTGTTCGCGAATCACCGAAGAAAAAACGAACGAGCCGGTAAATGCGATACGTTAATTGGAAGTCGGCGTTTCGTTTTCCACAACGATAATTGCTCAGCGAATTTGGGCTCCATGATCCGGAACATTTTGTATTCTAACGCTGCTGCAATGCGTCGTTGGTTTTCGATCACTTTTTTTTCCCGTTGGCCTATCACGGACAACGGTTTTCGAAGGGTTATTTGGAGGAGCTTGTTACCGACCAATAAATTTCGTTTAATCCCTCGCTCGGTGTTTCGTTCGGCCCGTTGTTCCAAAAATTTCGAAGAGATCCAATCTGCTTCTCCATCACGAGACCCTGGAGTCGCTGTATATTCGCGTCAGATATCAATATAATATACATTATAGTAGATTCATATATCTATAGTAGATATAGTAATAAATTCATTTGTCGCCGTAGCCGCGAAGTCGGTTCAAGAGCTCCGTCGACCTTGTGACAATTGAAACCTCGATCCGCGCAACGAGCCGATGCGACTTTGATCCCCAGAATTGGCTCTAGCCCGGTGACCCAACAACCCAACATCAAATTCGAGCAATGCCTATAACCTTTTGCCATCACACCGCGCTAGGGTTATCGGGGCTAATAGAGTAGGTTGCAGCAGGCAACCAAGCCACGCCAACTTTAGCAGCGTGGAATCCAGCCCAAACACGACCGAAATAAATACTAATCGCGATTCTTAATCAACGGATCCCGGTTTCTATATATAAAGCCCGTAATTCGACCGCTGCCAAATCACTCGAAGCCTCTGCGGATTATTCGAACGAAAGTTGCCCATCCTTGAAGACCTACAAATCCGTCACGCTTCGTATATTTCGCAATCCGCGCACTGCGTGACTGCAGATCATGATGTTTTGCGGCGTACACGCAGTAGAATAGCATTTATCAACTCGCAACAATTGAAAATTGGCGACGATAAATATATGCTTTATCCTTCGGTATATTGTTTGAGGAGTTGTTCATCTAACTTTTCATATTATGACTTAGTGGATGTTATTTAATCGGGTATTTCCATTTCTAGGAAACTATAATCTACCTTTATTTCACAATGCCGTGCTAAAGTCAAATGTAGAACTTTGCTTTCTTGGTAGCATATTGAACTATATTCCCAAGGCTTTTAGGCAAATTAAGTAACTGCTGCCATTTTTACAATTTTTTGAGAAGGTTTTTAGGCGAAAAGGAAACTAACAATTGCGGTTATTTTTTAATCTTATCGATTTTGATAATTCACTCATTTTTGTTTTGAAGAAAGTCGAACACTTTTTCAATAAATATAGTATCCTTTTTTCCGTAACCTGAGAGATATTCGTAGCTTCATTCGCATTCTTCCCAAATAGAAATTCTCTGATCTTTTTTCCGGTTCATTCGCATACGAATCAGCAAGCCAAAATAGTTGAAATTCCTCTCCCTCGATTTGTTCTACATTCAACCAACCTACACTGTTGCAATATGCAGAAGACGAGATACAGAATTCAAGAAGAATTTGTACGGTCGTTTCCACCGTAATCGCCATTTATTCGAACGAAAACAAAATTGTACCAATTAGCACTTTGACGACTATACGACAATCGGAAAAATGTTATAAAATTAAAGTGCTTTATTCAATCGAATTAAAATTGCAAAGTAAAGTTATACGATATCAGTTACTGTTGCAATATTCTTACGTTTTGTGAGTTTTAATGAAATTACAAAATTATAATAGATTAAGGTAAAAATTAATGGTCAGACTTAAGTGAATAATTCCGTAATCCAGATACGAGTGATGCAACAATCAATATATAATGAGATTTTTATATACATTTGTACCATGCTCCATTCAGTGCTGAAACTGTATTAATTAAGCCTAATATTTTCGCATCCGCATATATTTTGTCTTTTCTTAAACAAAGATGTAACCTTAATGTTTAGTGCACAAAAAGCTACAAACTCTCTGAAAGGTTTAAATATTTCAATTAAAAAATTCAATCCAAGATCGTTACGCTAAACAGTCATTGGTTCCTATTTTCGCAACCGTTCGAAACACCGCGCGACCGATGGTTATCATTACGTAATTCCGCTGGAACTGCCTATACTCGGTATCGTTCATAGAAGAATACTGTGCGAGCAAATCGAGGGAACGACAGAAAATTCCGTTGATCCCGATTACAGAAATAAAATTGTCGAAGTCGAGGGAGGGGAGTAGTGTCGTCAATGGAGCCGCGTGCTTCGTCACGATGGCTCGGTTATTCTTCTTGGATGGATATTAACAGGCCGCGGGTTCCGTTGCACAAGTGTGCTTGGCATAGTTTGCCGGTGTTCGTGCGCTCATCGCGTCTCCTCTCCCCCTCTCTCTCTCTCTCTTTCGGTCCCGTTCTCTCTGGTAACGCGTCGAGAGAGTTCGGCCGCCCCTTAGTTTCTAATTATACGAGATCTATGTTTGGCCAGCGGGCCGATACTTTCTGGCATTGACAGTACCGTTTTCGTTTCTTTCTCATTCAACGCGGCGACGGGGACCGGCTTTGGCTATAGTGTCGTCCGGCAATGAATTCATTGAATCCGCGACCGCGTCCCGATTGCCGGATAATCGTGAATGGAAATTTATTTTGGTCCCGAGCCGATTCACGATTGCCTATTCCCCGCGAAATTGCCCGGTCGACGCCGCTGGCAGAGGGGGAGGCCCGGGAGCGCGGACTGTCTTCGCGCGATTACGCTGGCAAATTTGACTTGAAAATTTCATGGCGCCGAATGGAAATCGAGAAAGAATTTTGGCTTAAAATTATGCAGCCGGAACCACCTCCGGTTTCCGGAATTTTGGTGACCTTTAATTCATCTATTAAAACGACAGGTATAACCGCGAGTAAATTCTGCTGCATTACACCAGCTGGTCATTGAACAAAGGTGTCGCTTGATTAAACAGATGGAATTGGTTTATTCAATGTCCCCCGCGTGTATTGAATCGTTATTGATAACGATCTAAGAATAGCGGCCAACGCTGCTCTGTTTGATGTTTATTCTTTCGCGTTCTGCCAACTTTGCGACGCAATCAATCTATCAATTCTCGCGGCTTCCTTGGAAACACGGTTAATCACATTTTCCTGTGATGTCGATATTTATAAATACGTTCGTTTTTAATTCAACTCCGTTTGGTTTGCCGTTGCACGGCCCAGAACAAATTACTATACCCGCGTGAACGAGAATTCACAGGAACGAAAAGTAATTCAATATTAACGTGGTATCGTTGGTTAAATATATTTAATATTACTGCACAATAATGAAAACGATGAGGAAAATCAAAGGAAAATGAATTTGAGCTGACAGGATTTATATTAATTATAAATGATTCAGTTAATGTATTAATATTGTGCTCCCATTACTGAAATTTCTGTTTGATAACTTCAACAACGTATTTGACATATTTTCTCTAGTTTTCAACTGTAATATGTTCATATCAGTCGAGAAACAATTTGTTTACATCTGCGAATCTACACGTTCTACTATTTGCTGCAATACAGAGTGAGTTGAACATGGTTTTTGACCGAGATAGTGTTTATAAAAATGAATTGTTATTTAGAAGAAGTCGGTCATTTCAGCAGAGGCGCGAGGAGGTGTTCTGCTTCTCTATTTCTTACTTATGTCTCACCGAAATCTACTGCTATTGGCAAACAAGAAGACGAATAAACTAATCGATGCGTAATTCAGCCAATAATTATCAAAAGACGGAAATGAAAACAAAATGGAAGGGGCGAGGAGAGGACCAGAAGGGAGCGAGACGGTGACGAAAGTCAGAAGGCTTAGTTAGGGGGACAATTAATCAGGAGGATTAATTGTTGACAATCAGCCAAACTCGAGTCCTTCGTTTCTTAAAAATTGGGCTATAGGAAGGGTTCGTTTCTGCGAAATGAGAATTTACTCTACTTTTGCGAGGGCGTTGATGCAATCTTTACAGCAACGTACAGTAGTAAACGGAATGTTTCCAGTATTATCAATGTTTGGAAACGTTGTTCTGTTGCAAAAATTGTACGACTACGTCGTACAGAAGAATAGATAACCAAATCTTTTACGAAAATGAACAAATTTCAAAGTGAATTTTCGCGGAAACAAAATCCTGTTTTGCGGTGTATTACGAATTCTTGCGGACCCTGTATAATTTTCGAACTTGTCTTCGAAATAATTAATCAAAAATTTTGGCAATTGGACCACGATATTGATATATTAATTGAATCGTTTATAATTAACTCATTCGTTACGGCATTCCGCTCCGCCGGAGAAGCGCCATTGAACACGACACCGCGCCAAGAGTGTACATATTGCGCGTCGGATCGAAAAAATAGAAAAAGCTGGTTTCGATGGACAAACTGTGTTCTGTATTTGAGTGCTTATATTTCATACTTTCGGTATAATACATCGCCAATAAAAGTAGATAAGAAATTTTACAGACATGGTAGAATTCGTTACCGATTATCGACGCTCTTAAAATATACAGGTTGTCGCGTGCGCGCCGACACTGACTATAGCTAGCGTTCGTGCACACCGGTCGTCGTGTAGATGTCAACTGTAATTGACGTTAATAATGAAAGAGATATTTAAATTTCAACTGTTTAAACATAGGGTCGGTTTAAAACTGATACATATATGTAATAATTAATTAAAAAATACAGCTTTATATACCTTAATATGTATTTTAATTTGTTTCCTTATTTACGTTATTGTACAACAATATCAATAATATTTCATCAACGATATAATCTTAACATAGAATTATATTCTAGTCCTAGTTCTTGTCGAATCAGATATGCACTAGAGAAGTTAACAGAAAAATTGGACCAGGAACTAAACGGAAATCCCTTTCTCCCTTCACAAATAAGAATAAATTGAAAATAATTCTACTCGCTTTTATTAAAAATGCGTAATATCCTCAGATTAACCGTAGCAGTCATCTAACTGTCTAGTTATCGCAAACGCAGCTTCAATAGCCGTGTGTATAGAGAGCAAACAATTTTTGCCCGCAGCAGGTCCGATTCGAGCGCGACGGTTCTTCTGGCGGTTGAAAAATCAATCGAAATTTCGATTTTAATTAAGTCGGCAAATATCTGCGAGGCTCCGCGCCGCTCCGAGCCGCTCCGAGCGGCCAATTTTACGGTATACGCGCGCAATATTTGAGCGATTACCACGCGAAAACGTCCGGCAACGCGACGCGGCGTTCCAATTAATAGATCCGTTTTTTCCGGCGCGCGTCTTCTTTCGCGATATTCCTCGAAATAGCCTCGCGGGTTTTACGTGCCGGCCGTTAATGATCCACGCGGCAGACGTTCGTACCGATACGGTTGAATTGACGTCACCGATAGATTGAATTCAACAAGACCGGACGGACGAGGTTAACGGAGGTTAACTAGAACATCTACGCACGGGCTCCACAATCTTTTTTCTCATCCTCCGCTCCCTCGTTGCTTCTCTATCTCTCGACGTTCTCCTCTTAACCATCGATATCGGGCCCCGCGTGCTCCCGGCAGCGGAATCGGGATCTGTTGCATCATGTATTTGGGTTGCTCGCATCGTAATCCTGAAACGATGCTACGTGGACGAGAATTTCGTTCTTATCGTTCGAGTCTAGTCACGGCGGGATTATCATTACGCTTCGAAAAATAACGGCCGAGCCGGGTCGTGTCTCGTTGCACGCATCTCGGACCGTTTTTATACAAAGTGCTCGACGATCTGAAGAACTGGACGCATTCGATAATCTTATGAGATATTTTTAAGGCTGATTGGTCAACGTAAGTATCTCTCGTTAGTTTTTTACAGTCTTTATTTTTCTGTAATAAATCACCCATACTTTCATTTGTATGGATGAATTTATTGCATATGGAATATTTCCTTTTGATACGAGAATATTTGCAATGACTAAATAACTATATCAATCTGTCTTGCATTCATCACTTTCATCGTTCGCTATACATTTCTTAAAATCCTCACTGGGAAGGTGACTCAATGTACTCGGATTTTCAATGTTCCATTTGTGATATGATAGTTAATGACCTTTAAACTGAAAATGCTTAGTTCATTCATTCTACGCAATGGAGAGAGCATCACCATCCTTACACAATTATTTTATTAAGTCCAAAATCGCATTTAATATCCTGAATGCAGAAAATCATTGCATCGTGTTACATTTTTGTTGTACTTATATAGACCGAACAATAGTTGATCCAATTAAATAATTTCGATATTAATGATACATCATGCAATGTGTTTTGCTGGGATGATTTTATCACTACAGACTGTCGGTGCGACATTGTATCAGGACATAGCGTAACTCTCGGATCGCGAGCGTAATGACGTTGCGTTACACGCAAGACTTTGCGTATTTTCCGCGTCGTTCATTTCGCAAACGACTGGCTAACGCATATAGCAAACATTGCCGAGTGAGGGTAACAGATATTACCGTTGAATTTTGTATCTTGGTGCACTCGGCGCGGCCCGTATCGCATATGTATGGCCTAATTACGTGCGCATCAGCGACGAGCACCCGAGTGTTTGATGAATAGATGAACGTGAAACACGGGTGCCGGATCGGGTCGGGCCGAGTCGAGTACCGGGACAGAAAGGGAAACAGCTGGCGAATGGTGAGAGAAAAGAGAGAAAGAGAGAGAAACCAGGGAGAGAGAGAGAGAGAGAGAGAGAGAGGGCCGCGAATAAAAACGAAGCGGCAATCGGATTAAGAAATCGAGCTGGATATTGCATTTTTGATCGGGTTCTGTCGGTCGAGTGGTCTCCGCGGCTCGTAACAGGCCGGAGGCTTTCCTATTGAATTGAATTATTAAATTCAATTTTTCGAGTACTGAGAGATTTGAATTATTAAGCCGGCCTTGGCGCGGAGACTTTCTTTGCAATCGCGGCAGCGGCGCGGCTCCGTCTCTCCACCCTCCAACAATCGTTCCCTCTTTTCCGCTGTCGCTGCCGGCAGCAGTCCCCTTCGCCCGCCCCGTTGGCCCGTTTTCCTAGCCGGTTACGCGGCTAATATTGTATCGTGGCATTGAAAATGAAACCGCCAGGGAACGACCAGGAACGGAATCTGGATTGCGCTGAATTTCAGCGAGACACTCTCCGACCATCGCGAACGGCAGCGCGTCGAATCTCATCCCTTCCCCGTCGCCAGGGTTAGTCTATCCAGGTTCATTCACAGCCGCTGGAAATCGAATAACGCTTGACGCTTCCCGTGGGCTGGGGATGTTCCACGGGCGCAGGCTGCACCGTAATATCGGCCGCGGAGATATCCTACGGAAATCCTTCGTTCCGTATTTCGTCTTGCTGCCTCGGTGCTCCTGGCGAGGATCGGATTCGGAAAACCGCGGTTGGTCGGCGTACTCCAAGAAATCGGTTATTTCTTCTCGGTTATCCGGCGTTTAGATCTCATAAATCGTAATCGGCTTAGTCGTTCTATTTTCGTTCCTCTCGCGTTCTCTTTCTCTTTCTCTCTCTCTCTCTCTCCCTCTCACTCTTCGCTTTTTTCTGTATCCATCCCTTCTGCGGGACTAATTGAGCACCGACGAATTTATAACCGGCTCGCGGAGCACGGGTTTGTCATGCTTTTTGGCCGGCGGATCAGCTGCCGTTTGGTCTATCGGATTTAATCGCGCCTCGTTTGCTTTGTTCTTCAGCCGCGATGTATCGGCGTGCTCCCGAGCGGAGCGAACATTTTAAAAGCGGAATGGGATTCGTTGACGATGAAGCGTTTAATGCGTGTCCCGATATAATACGCGACCGGTCCCCTCCTACGGTTTGCCGGTAGTATTGTGTTTCGCGTATTTTCGGAACCAGTGATTCACTGGTCGGACAGCCACTATATTGTTTGTAATAATTCTTTTGTCCACGAGAGCCAGGGTTACAGCACGGCCATGGCTGCGGCCACGGTTGTTCCGCCCCCTCGAAATCGAATAAATCGAGAAGTATTGTACCGGAATGGAAAAATTGCCCTTTGTTGCGCTTTTGGTGGACGATTGAGCCGATTCCGATTGTTTGCGGAAGTCCGGCTTAAATCCATAATCGGCCACGTGAAAATGGTGAACGGACGGCGCATCTGATTATCGGCTGTTTTGTCGTCGATCGATGCGGAATTCGTCGCGATCTTTTTATTATAATTCAGTCGATTTCGACTGATTCAACGCGTCCTTTAAAACGGAATAACTTTTTCAAAACCGGACTTGAAGTATTTTTTAAATGATAAAGGTACTAGTCTGCTGGACAATGATTAAAGCAAAGATTTTTAATTTTGCTATTACTTCGAATGTCAACAACATTAAAAAACTCACATTCATCAATTCTTCTGACCCTATAGCAAAAATTTTAAAAATGCATTTTCTAGATCTCGATTTTGAAGTAATATACTACTAAAATGAGGATTTTCTGTATTCCTAGCAAAAATAAATCATTAGAACAATTCTAAAGACACTAACATTTTCAATCCTCGTATCATTAACGCAAAAAACGAACTGTACAAGCGTTCATCGTTGCAATCCGAAATATCTAAAATTTGAAAATCACAGAGCTTCGATCGGAACCAGCAATAAGGAAACACGTGATACCAGGTTGCTGACAAAAAGATTTCGTTGTCCGTGGGACGGTCAGCGATCGCGGAAATCGGTGACGCATGAACAGGTAAACCGTCGCCGGGGAGATCCGAGCGCGAACGGTTCCAGAAAACGCTATTATTCAGTGAAGGGAAGATAAAGCGTGTCGGAGTTTCCGTCTGAAACTAGACGCGGTCCCTTAATAGTGTCCGGCAACGCGGGATAGACGAGCTGGAACCGAGACGAACGGTGGAGAGCTCGATGGAAACGCGGCGGAGAGGATCCTTACTGGTTAGTTTTCCGCGCGATTTCCCGCGAGAAAACGAGAAAGGATTGAGGGTCCGAGATTGGAGCGAAACGCCCGCGCTCGGCCGGAAAGTGAACGTTCTTGGGCTAGATAGAGAGGAATGGGCAGGCAGAGAAAGGGGTGGGAAGAAGAGAAAGATAAAGAGAAAGAAAGAGAGAGAGAGGAACAGAGATTCTAAAGGAGGGAGGGGAAGGCAGGGGTGGAGGGGAACGGTAGGTTGGGGTAGAAGTCGAAAAAGCTCGGTTAGAGCTTCTGAAGTTGGACGCCGGTGAGAGCTAGCGGAACAAGAAACCGAGGGGGATGAGTGGGAGAGAACGGGAACGGAAAAGGAGACGGAGGACGTATAAGTGAGACGTGGAGCAGTGGCTTAGCGTGGAGTATTATCGTATGAGAATCTCTCATCGGATCCAATAGTTCGAGCGCGCGGATGTGGAATAAAGCTCATCAAGGATTCAGCCTGCAATCCGTATTCGATGAATTAAAGATGTCGCCAGGAGTAACAAGAATGAAATCTTCGCCGCGTCTCGCTCCCGCCTGCCTGGTTGTCTCTTTTCATTCTCCACGATCCGGCTCCGCTTCCCTCGGTCGTCTTAGTTCCGACGCTTTTCTCGGTCCGTGGAATCACCGCGATACTTAACCGTCTCATTACGAATAAGATTAACCCCGGTCCCCGGCGTTCGTGGGATTTCGTCGGAGACAGAAATCTATGATAAGGGGAATTTCATTCCGATGGATAAGCTGCGTGTATCGGTCGCCGTTTCTCATCGACGTCGGACTTACAGCTTGCCGCTGCTATTCCTTGGCTTACAATTCGTTTCTCGCGGCTACTTCTGTATGTAGGATTACCATTGACTCTGATGAACCAGACCCGAATGCATTAGAATATTTTGTGACCACGATACATAGTAGTCCGGTTTGAACAATGCGATGGACGCGATAAATTTAAGAAATTCCTTATATTTGACAGAGGATAACTTTTGATCTGCGATAGTCTTTTGATCTGCGATAGTCTTTTAACTCGAACGAAAAAGGATATTCTCTGTACAGATTGCTTTAAATAACTGTGAAAGAATCATGACCCTATAGAAATCAATTTGAAAGTTACAATTATTTAACAGGTAGAATGCCACGCCAATTTTACCGGGATTATCCGTGGCGCCACGATGAAATTTCCATATAATGTTGAAATATTATATACAATAGATAATTTACAACGTATAAACGTGTTTCAAATGTTTTATACTGCATCCATTTCTTCACACCACTACGCCAACGATGATAATAATAAGAAATTATAAGTGTTGTCTTTTGTCTAACTTTCTTACGTTTTTTTCAATCCGGGCACGCCGGTCACCGGTGGCCCCCATGGCGTCACAGCCAAGTCAGGTGCCGGTTACCGGTGACCCCCGTGGCATTCAACCTGTTAAAGACGACCGCTTTACGCATGGCTGCGAGGCACGTTCGCCATGGACATTCCGTAAAACGTGACACATATAAAATATAAATATGTAATTCATATTTACAAAGTGAAAAATAATTTGTATAATTACATTTAAAAATCCTTTTTTTAAATTAGAAATAACAATGGAGGTTTCTTAAAATTTATTGTTGACCGAAGGTTACTATTTTCTAATTATTTGTAGAGAAAATTTCATTGCAATATTTCTAATGGTTCAAAAGATATAATAACTTATTACTGAATTCTCCAAATCGGACTATTTTGCAGTGGTTCCTTCGTTTTATGGCTTCATGGAACTTTTTGGTAGCGTGTGTCTTTTCACGGAACCCTGATCGTTATTTTTACTGACATTTCATGCACGATAAAAGTGCATAAATTAAATTTGAAGCGCCTCGTCAAGTAGGACTAATTGTTCTATTCGGCTTTGGTTTCTTTCAAATTAGAGGGGGAACACTTTTACGCAAAATTTGCCTTCATCGCTATCACGCTGTATAAATCTCTGATAAGTCCGTCCATGGTTCTATGAATAAAATGTAAAAGACAAGCGAATAAACGACGCACAAAATTATAGCAACCCCTGGTTAAAGATAGTTTTTTGTGCATGCCCCAATCGTCAACCCTCTTACAAGTATACACCGATCGATCGCCGAAGTAAATTAAAAAATGTTGAACAATCGCATCGCCGATGGGATAACGAACGCGTCAGAGACGGCGGGAAAGGAATACTGAATAACCGTTGACTTCGTTCAAGTTTCACCGCTTTCCAATCGAGGCTGCCAGGTTTCCTCGACCATAGGTATTCATCATCGCTTTGCCGGCGCGCGAGGAGCGAAATGGGTCGAAAGTGGGTTAACCGCGAAACAGATGCGAATAGACAAATAGATGGATGCGGAGATAGAGAGGCCGTGACTGGTAGATGGGAAGAGAATGCGCGGACGAGTGCGAGAGGGCGTTTCGAAAGAGGAAAAAGGGAGAGAGATGGAGAAATGCCGGTAGAGCGATGAAGGAAGGTGCAAGGTAGAGGAGTGGGCGGGAAGTATACAGAGAGAAAGGGCGAGAAGGAGAGAGGTGAAGAGAGGAGAAAGAAAAAGAGAGAGAGAGAGGACGTTCAGGGAAAACGGAAGTGTCACGGCGCCAAAGAGCGGTATCAGGGCAAAGTGTCAGCAGAAAATCGCGCGAGCAACTGCGCAGGGTGGGCGCTCTCTTGTTCGTCCGGAACGGTAGGGCAGAAACAGAACAGGGGCGGGAAGGGGGGGGGGCGCCAAAGGGGCGGGTAGATTTGTACCTGCGTGGTTGCCATCATTAGGATGGTGGGCCATAGCTGCAATGCGGGTACCCATGCGACCGAGTGGAGGGGCAGAGCACCGGGTACCCACTATGCACACCGACTATGCACTCCCGACTATACACCGACTATCACGAACTTCGGGGAGTGGGGTTGGCTCGCGGCCAGGTAAGCTCCAGGTTCTGTCATCCCTTCCTTCGTTACTACGTTTCGGCCTATATGCGCCTACGAAATCAGCCGAGCCGCCTACTCCCCCCCCCCCCAACCACCATGCCGCTCCATCCCCGACGTCCCTTGACCCCCTGCTATGCAGATCGGCCTTCGAGGAAAATGACTAACTAATATGTCTTCCTAGTGGTGGTTCACCAAACCATGCGGTGTATAAAGCACACGCGAATGCTTTTATCTCCTTTCGGTGGCCCGGGCCGGCCTCGTAATTCTTCGCCATTACCGATATTAATGCCCCCCCCCCCCTCTTCCTTCCACCCCTTCCTTTTTATTTTAAATTCCATCGATCGGACTTTAATTTTGCCCCTCGCTCCGAATGTCCGCTTCCGATCCGATCGATTCTCTTCTGCCGGATTCAGGGAAGAATGCGTTCGTGACAGTCGGTAGTAACATTTCGGAACTCTGTAACGATATTTTCATCCGTCGTTATTGACTTCCGATCACGATTTATTGGAGCTCGATCAGGCCGTCGAATTCGTCGTGGTTAGACTCCTGCAGAATTACGGGGCCAGTAAATTTGCTGTACTGTGCGCTACATGTAAATTTAATCCTGTACATAATATCGTTGCGCGAATATGTTCAATAATCACCTAAAATTTCATAAACATCGATAAATGATATCTTGGAAAAAGGTTTACACAATTTGTATTACACTCATGCATCATTTACAACTGTTCTCTGCTAAGGTACACATTTACTGATGCATCTAATTACACATGTTTATCAAAAACAAATCGTTTCCAGTGAGAAAAACATTTCTCAAAGAAATTTCGCACTTTAAGGATCCGAACACAACTTTGACACAAGTATGATATAACTTTCATGTGAACTAATTTTGGACAGCTTTTATTATTTGTTATTTGCAAACTGATCGACTGATTTCTCCTTAAAGTGGAAAAGTTGAATAGATCTAATAAACACTTGTGCAAAGTTTCATGAAAATCGTCGCGCAGCAGTCGCCGGGACACCTTTGCGAGACTCGTGTTTTCGTTGAACGCTGCACTTTGTCAGATCCAGCAGATTTTCCAGCGTCGGAGGTTGGGACAAACCATTCATCGTCGAACAATGAATCACCGCGAGCTTCGCGGATTCTTTGGTTGTGACCCAATCGTTCTAAGTCCACGTCAGTACTTACAGTAGCCGTTAATGGTGCGCTGTAAAAGCCGGCGCGAAACCGTATCGCGGTCTTTTTGGGATGCTGCGTATTCGCGAAAATAGACCGGCACGCGAAGGAGAGCAACGTGAGAACGGTTCTCTCGCCTGACCCCTCTCAACCCTGCCTCCCTTCCGCTCCACGCAGCCCTCTCCCCCTTGCCCCCCTGTGACGGCTTTCTTCCCCCACTTTGGAGCTCATCCTGTGCAATATAGCCCGGAGGTGAATAGATAGGGTGCCAGAATGACTGCGTGCGTTCCTAGTCTGGCCAACGGGCAATGTTTATTTGTTTATTCGGTGTACACGACACCCAGGCGTCGTTGGGTAATTGCTGTCGTCCACCACCGACAACTCGATGAAACTCTGCATGCCTGTCCAATCCCGCTGCCGGTTTGTTGGTGCACGTCGCGTCGGCGAGGAAGATTGCGATTCGTAGCCGATTTCGATCAGCACATGTTCCATCGGCGCTCTGTTCCTCGAGCTCTGCATTTTTGCGCGTTTATAGAGCGCAAGTATTGGTGTCTAAAGGTTTTAATGGAATAGCATAATCTTTTATTTATTGACACCAATAGGAAACAATATATTGCTTACTTAAATTCTTCTATAAAGGCGTTATTCTGTTATAGGACCTTGTGATCCTTCTGATCGGGGATTCTTAAAGCACTGATTTTCTAGTAGAAATGTCTTGCATATTCTTTCTTGTAACAAGATCGATATAAAGGAAATATACGAAGTATAATCCTGCTTGGTTTATTTGCCGTCCGAAATTTATACAATTATAAACTTGACTTGTTAGATCAACATATCGTTAGCTGTAGCATAGGAGAAAGTATTGCATATATTTACGATGATGATTTCATGAATAATTGGATCCTCTCCGGATAGAAGCATACGAAATAAATAGCAGACACCTGTAAGTGAAAGTAAGTGATTCTAGTTTTGTATTAAACAAACGTTAAATACATCCATGTCTGGAAAATATGGCAGCCTGTCGGGCGTAGATACAACAGCCAGGCTCAAAAAGAGCGGCGCCCGGTGGTATTTCACGTCGCTTCCACACTTGAGCGCAGTTATCAATTCGAGGATACCGAAAAAGATTGCCCAGTGGAGCAAATTCAGGATTACCATTCAGTCCGAGAATGTTGGTACAATCCTTCCATTCTTCCTTCCTTCCTTCCTTCCTTCCGCCCTCTTTTCCTTCCTTCCTTCCTTCCTTTCTTCCTTCATTCCTTCCTCCGTTCTTTTCTGGCTGCTTTCCTCTCGAAAGATCTTCCGCCCCGTATTATAGAGCCCCGCTACGTGAAATCGAGTCCTCAGAACATATTGGTTGGTACTGTTGAGGAGAGATGCAGCCTTGACTGCCGGGGCGATAGTGAATAGGAAAAAAAGGGATGCCGAGGCGGTGGGTTTCATTCAAATGAGATCTCCAACCTAGAGAAACGAGGATGGGCTGGAGGCGGAGAGGGTTACACGAGAGGGCAATAGCATAGACGCATGGAAGGTATAAGGTGAGTGCGTTGAAGAGAGAAGGTAGAGGCGGGTGGCTGGGCGGGTGAAAAAAAAGAAGCGAGATCGGCAAGCGTTGGTCTTCTCAAGTGTTTTTCTATTCAGAAAGGACTCGCATAAAGTTCTATATACCAAGTTCTATCCTATTCTATAGCGAGAACGTGGATACCCTATGAGAGTAGGGATACGAGACGAAGGAAGAGGTAAAAGGGGATGGCACTCTCATACCATGGTGCCGTTCATTGAAACGAATGGCCTTATCTACCTTCCTCCTTTTTTCCTTTTGTCACCCTCTCTGCCCCTCTTTCTCGAGCTCTGCCTCCGCAATTTCACATTTCTATTTCGCTCCTTCTCTCCACGCTCCTCTTCTGCCTCTGTTTTCTTCTGTCTCATGCTACCTTCTCTCTCTCTCTCTCGCTCTCTCTCACACTCTCTTTCTCTTTCTGTCTCTCTGTCTCTCTTGCTCTCTTTGGGTGATCCTCGAACGCCTCCGTTCACCCGGCACGACCTCTTCTTCCTCCTCCCCGGTTCCACTTTTCTTCTTTCGCCACTGTTCTGTCGTCGCCGCGAATCCTCCAGGATTACTTATCCTTCGCCGAAGGACGCTCAAGGCTCAACCTAAAGTATCATTTGAATAAACGCGGAGTTACTGCTCGGTGTTACGAGCTACGTTAGCGGCGCCGGCAGCGGGATAGGTGGATAGATCAATGGACGGATAAAGAGTGGTGAGCGGGTGATTGTATTAACGGGTTGCGATATCTCTGCGCGGAAACTATTAGCCTCCTACACACTCTCCCTTTCCCGCGGTCTTGTTACTCAGAGGAATGCGTGTTCGACAAAGTGCAATGTCTAGTCTGCTCTTTCACTATTCTATGCATTTATTTCTCACTTTCGCGACAATCTATTTGATCCTTCACTAATTTGCAAACTTTTAAATGAATTGGATTTTTCTGTCGACGTAATAGTAGGTGGACGAATGACATATGAAACGCACTACTTGTTCAAAAGCCGCGGAGATTGTGTCTAGTTCATGCAAGCATTAGGATGCAATGTTAGCATGTTCATTAATGTCTTAGTTAGTAAAGCGTATGTCATCACTTTTCCAGATAGAACTAACTTTCCCTCTACAACATGTCTTATTAGCTGCCATTCTATCAAATATTTAACTTCAAACAACACACTATTCGACAATACAGATAGTATCACACTATTTTCCGATAGGAGAGAGAAAAACCGTTGTTGAATAACCTCATGAAGATAACTGGAATACAAAAGGATTTCATATCTCTTAAAAGACACCCTATTTTTACATGTAACTATTATATTCAGATTAATATACCACCCTATAATGATACCTTGAGGGTTTCACTGTATAACTCAATAAATCATGATGTAAAACTGACACAATTATAATCTATAGAGATGGTAGCTAGACCGAAAACGCAGAACCGATGGGAGCTGATTTTTATTGTCCTGAATTAAATATCTTTTAATTCCAATTTCCTTATTTTCGCCGACATCCTAAACACAACTAAGGCTCTCCAAAATCCGATGTTTTAATATGGTTCAAGACGACGATAATAAACAAAATAGTTCATACAGGCGATGACTGAGGTTCAACATAAGATTGGTACTTTATTTGATACTGAGAACACGAATGAGGTTATACAATTGACAGATTGCCTATCGCTCGAAAACTTAACGCTATTTAAAACCAATTTATGTTACATTCGATACTTCAAACCAGAATGGAATCTACAAAACGCAGACTATTACGTCCTGTTCCTGCCAGTTAATTCGATTCCATGGTATTTTACAATTTACGCGATTAACCCCTTGCACTATAATAATGAGCCAGACTCGTGATATAGATTCCATGCTAAATCTAATAAATATGAATATTATTAATTTCTTCTACATCGAAATAAAAATAAATTCTTCTCTTATCAAAGTCTAGAAACAAAAGTACATAAATACAATAAAAGAAACAAAAATCGTCTGGTCCTGTTATTAAAAATATCATGGACAAATAAGTGTTAATCAACGCAGCGCGACAAGAATCATAGCGCAAGGGGTTACGAAAGTTAAACGGAAACGAATGAGCCACAATCTCCTTGACGAATTCGGCTGACCCGTGTATGCCGGAGCTAAGAAATTCCAAAAACGGGCTCTTGAAAATTGCAACACGGGCGTGCTTCGCTATTTTTCTGTTTCGAAAAGGGTGGGGGTGGGGCAGGCGAACGTCTCACAGACAAAATTCCTCCGGATGGTCTACCGCCGAAATTTATAGCCGCGCTTTCGAGGGCGATGTTTCACCGGCAAATAGCGAGCACTCAGAAAATGAAGGTGTTCGAGCGCGAACGCCTTGTAGCCGGTTGCCGCCGGTGCCGTGAAATATTAAAACACTCTTATCCGAATCCGTGCCCGCGTAATTTTCTTAAGCTCCGGGCTCTGTGCGTTGGGTAGATTACAGCGTCCGCCTTTTTAATAAGAGAAAAATGTTTGCGCGGGCGGGAGGAGGAGGAGGAGAAGGAGGAGGGGGGCACAAAGCCATAGCGAATCCATTGTGGGGAAGATCGTATTCCCGTCGGGGTTCGCTAACGGGTGGTGTTATTTCGTGCTGCGGCCAGGAGACACGGGAGCTCGCAGGATTTAAATATTTCAGGGTGCCGCGCAACCTTTTGCGCGCGTTCTCCGCGAAAAGAGCGTCTGCGAGCTCGGAACAGCGAGCTCGTTCAGCGAGGGGGGGAGGGGGTCGGCGGGTAGCCCGTTGAATTATTTCGTTGGGTCTATGAGCACGCCGAGAATCAGAGATCGGAAAAGGTACTCTCCGGCCAAAGTAATTCGTTCCGTATCGTGCAACCAGCAGGAAAAAAAGCATTAACAGAAGGTCGGTGGGGGGTGGGTGGCGGTCGGTCTGGAATGGGGATGGAGAGAAAGACGAGGGAGAAATGAACGCCTGACACGCGAACGTTTTAGCGGAACGGTGTTACCGAGACGAAATCGAAGGCAACCCTGTCATCCGAACTTCCGTTTCGTGTCTCGAATGAATAGATCGCCAGATTTGTATTGTTTTGCTGCCGGTACATTATTGTTTTCTCCATTCTATGGAAAGACCCGAGTGATTTTATCGCGTATTCCTTTACAATGTTTTTTATCGACGTTTTCTCGAAGATAAGGTTAATGAAAATCCATTAAATTTTATGTTCATTATTACTGTTATTATTAACCGTACGCCTCTCTTAAGCTTAAATCTAAAATCATTTTTCTGGTTTATGGTATATCTATTTTATGTGACAAAATGTATTTTATACTAACAATCTCACCGTTGAAAAGTTTTTAAATTTAAACTTTGTTAGCATAAAAATGATTTTGGAACGTGATAGCATAAGTTTAGCGGTGGTTCAGAATCACCCCTCGAGTGCAAAGGGTTAATACTTCTCGTAATCTCTGTCCATTTTTATTGCATCATTATCCAATCTTTGTTTATTTAATCCATTCAATATAGGTCAAAGAATCCACATGTGCATAAGAATAGCCAAAGACTCAGGTAATCGTGACGTAAAGAGAATGTATTAATAAAAATTAATGAAAATTAAAACATTCGCTTTATATCACGAGTATTTGAGTCTTCGACTATTAATAGATAAAACGGATAAAGATCGAATGAAAATGGGCGCAGATTATAAAAAGTATTAAGTGTGGCAGATTCATACGATTAATAATAGTAATAATGTATATAATATTTAATACGCTCTTATTAACCCGTGACTTCAACAAAATCGAACAGAATTCATGAACGTAAAGTCCATAGGGACGTTTCTTTACGTAAGCGAAATGAAAATGCTCCAAAGTTGAACAAATTTTCATTGCTCTGTTGTAAGCCTTCTAATTGTAATGATACAGTGTTTTAATTATAGTTCTTATACCGTACGTATGATTTAACCATTCGCTTGGATAGCTAACGGCGATTAAACGTTTCGCGTTGAACGTTTCACAGCGCGATCTTCCCCGAATAGCAATCAAGCAATCAAGTGTAGTCATTCGTAGCCCGTAGATTATGCTGTATAAGTTCTAAATTCCCGTTCATACGCAGACCGTAATACCACGGGAGCAAGTGGCTTCAATGTAGTTTATGATCAGCGAAAGTCCTGTAGCGTATAAATTTTGCATTCGTTTATGTGGATCGTAAAATTAGAAGATACTGACGCAAACGGCGTACCTTCCAGATGGCGGTGTCAGACGATGACAACGTGGACTGCGCTCTTTCGCGAGTTCGAATTAGAAACTACTGACGCACACGGATATCCCATAAATCACAAACCTCCCACAATAATGTACGAAATCCTTTATTGCTTACAAAGAGTCGCAGAATATCGCATCCAGCAATAATTCAATCGCGTGAAGGTAATCGATTTTCACTGAAATTAGAATGTACATGTTATCGGTTGAAGTACAGATAATAAATGAGACTGTAGGTTTTCTTTCGCATTAGAAAAAATGAATATATTGTATATTATAGCTCCTCTAATATATACTTTGCATAAGCAAGAAAATCTTAATTATACGGATATTTATACTATATGCGCTTCGTTACTTTACAAAGTTTGACTTCCTTCGTCCTAGAGCTCTAGAATGAAATAGAGTTAAATTCTTTATTGCGTACAAAAATGAAATTGTTCAACCTGTTGCAACTTTAATCTTTTAGGCACGGCTGGATTCTGCGCGAATGAAATTTTTTTAACTAAATTACCATTTTTCTTAATATATATATTTGGTATAGCTGTATATATATTGTTCTTAATGTATTCTACATATACACTTCCACTTTAATTGTTTACCTTAATAACTAATAATACAATTGAGTAAAGCACGAAACATTCACGAAAACCACTGTAATGGCGCGTCGTGTCTAAGAGGTTAAGAACGATTGTAACTATCAGTCCAGCAAACGACACAACTGTTCAAGAAACCAAAAGTCGGTATACACTTTACTTCCAGGAAATCTACAATAGTTTTAATATTCCAAGAGATGCAAAAAGGTTCGCTTAAAAAATAGTGTGAGTATCGCGTGCCACGAAGACGTTCCGATACAGGTCTACTCCAAAATTAGCGGGCCACGGGTCGCGGTCCGGTGAGAAGCTTAAAATATTCGAGCAGCGCGCATCGTGTCGCATAATTCCGCCGTTTGAGTAAATTGGCAGCGTTTGGCTCGTCAAGACGGCCTCGCAGCCTCGCCGCGAATTTACGAATTCAGTGGCGTTACTGTGGGGTGTGCTGGTGCGAGCACGAGCGTACTCGTCCGAGCAGCCACGATCCTAGGGATCCCATTCCGGAAGACAAGATAGGCCTGATAAATGTTGACGAATACGCCGGTCTCGGGCTAACATAGCCCGCGGCTCAACGCGCCAGGTGCTCCTCGCCGTAATGCGATTGACTTTATCTTCGGTAATCGCGTACAAGTGGAAAAGCGGCTCTCCCTCTTTTCTCGGTTCTCGTTCCTTTTTGCTCGTCGTTATCACTCTGTCGTCGGACCGCCCCACCACCGGCTCCCTAATAAAATAATTCTCCTTCTCCCCCTGGTTATTTATGCAGGCCAAGTGTGCCTGCCTCTCTCTCTCTCTCTCTCTCTTTTTCGTTCTCTCTGCCTCTCCCCCGTTTTTACACTTTCCTTCTTTCTGTCTCTTTCCATCTTTCTCTCTTTCTCTAGTCTCCTTTGAACCGCGGAGAAGCCTCTCCTGGTCGGTTCGGGGCCGCTAATGCGCCGAAGATTAACGGTTCCAAATCGCTTCTGCCTCGGGCCGAGTGTCAACGCCGGGAAAGCGCGCGATCGCACTAGATGGACCGTGTTCGCTTGTCGCGAACACTTGTGTTCTCCTTCCATCTTCCGGGACCCGGCGAGACCGGGCCGAGTGCACCGGCTCACCGCTCTTCGGCAAGCAGATCGTTGGGTGACCCGGTCGCTGAACACAGTATGCTAATCGCCGGCGGATTCGCAGAAATAGAATTGTTTAACCGGTCCAGAACGCGTCGTCGACGCCTTCGTTGGCTTACCGGGCTCCGATTTTTTCGGATCCGCTCGGATGGGAACAATAGGGCTGATTGAGTGAGACCGAGTGCTAGCTGCATCGAAGACAATAGCTTAGACACTATGCATTTTAGAAACTTAATCCTTAAATAAGTAGGCGAAATTTGGATCGATGCAGTGGAAGCGTTATGTTATGGTAAACTATTAAAATTGCTAAGGATCGAAATTTGGTTATAGAGGGTCCAATTATTTTAAAAGCTATTTTAAAAGTTGCAACATTGTAGGAACTTCAAATAATTGATCGGTGTTGGTTATTACTTTTGGAATGTTCGAATAATTGCGGAAGTTACAGAAGTGGAATCCTCTGTGTAACTGTAATCCTCTGCGTACGTAATCCTCTACGTCCGCATTCTGCAATTCAGAAGTTTCATAAGTTTAACATTTCTCAACATTCTAACAAATCTTTTCCTTGAAATTATTCACAAATATGTGTACGGTATACATGCACAATTCACTGTAAAAAGTAGTAGTATATCAGAAGTAATTATTTGACAAGTTTCAAACAATGATTATAAGAGTGTCCTCCTTTATGTATGTTTCAGTTAAAAAAATAACGATGACCTTTGTGTGTTTTTCAAGTGTACAAACACGAACAAAATAGCGGCACTAGATTACTAATCTAAATATCCATATAATTACTAACCTAAATAGAAAACAATTCGTATGGAACATTTTTTCAAATAACGAATAAGTCTGGAGATAATCGCGTGCACTGATTAAAATGGGACACCCTGTATATACCGCTTTAGCAGTAAACTCTGAAAAATTCATGTATTCTTCGGTGTGGAAGAATTGTAAACGTGTAATGTGATTTAGTATCCTTGTATTATGTCGTTAGAGTTCTACACCATCGTTCAGCACGCTGTACGATTATGAGCAACTATTTCCGTCTTTTTTTCGATCATTACCCGGTCATTCTGTAATTACGTTGTTCCTATTGCGCCGGGAACGGTTTAAGCCGGCCGCATTTTTCACTATTTCGGTGTATGCTAATTGCCCGTAATGTTAATTACATCGTGACGTTACGCAATGTAAAGTAATAATGCAGTTGTCACGAATGATTTATTGCCGCTACGTGTTAGCGAAATTCGTTGGGAACACGGATTCAACGGCGTTTAATGCACTGCATTTAATATTATTGTGTAGCCACGGAAATAGTTATTACCGTTGCGCAGCCACTAGATTAATATACCTCGCATTTGTATCGGGAATAATAAACTGACTCGTAAAGAACTCGACCGAAACTATCCCTCATGATAAAATTCGGAAAAATACTGTTAAAAAATGCATCGTTCAATTCCAAATTATGTATTTTTATAGGCTGTTCTACGGGAACCTAACTAGACAATTTCGTTCGTTGGAAAGTGAATAAAAATAATACTGATACCGTTAATTATAAATCAGGACGTGCCTTACATAAATATACAAAATCCGTAGTCTACCAATTAACGAGGCGTCTCGTATTTCCTAGTTAATGCAACCAACTGGGGGGCAACATGGTAAATGTAAAGTACTGGCACGCAGAGGAGGTTCTCAGTGCCAGCAGAAAATATTGTCAGCCCGCGATCGTAAGGAGCGCTTCAGGCTGTCTCTTCGCGAGATTCATATCATCGAATAGGATCAAGTAAGGGTAGAATGCATCGGCGGCGAATCCCCGCGTGAAGAATAACTTCAATCGAGGAACGATTAAATAAATGATGTCCGTAAATTTCCACGGGCCGAGGGGGAACGTTTTAAGGGTGTCTCCTTGTGAACGACGTAATTGCTTCCATCAATCCGCGGCGAGACAAATTAAAAGAGTATCGGTGAATGTGCCACGGCCTCCTGGATTTAACGACGATTTCGTGGTCTAAGAATATGGGTGCCAGCCAGTTAACGACTTCGATAAAATGTACAGACGAAGAGCAGCTTATTTCGCTAAATTACCAGCCCGTCGAGCAAAAATTATCGACGAAGTATTGACATTAGTACTTTAATCAATTTTCGAACCGTAAGAAAAATTTCCCTTCGAAAGCGGTTCAGGCAAACGAAAAGGAACTCGATTAAATAATCATCGAGCATAAAAGGGAAATTAATTCTGTTGGGCTTCGAAAAATTAGATTCGCCGACTGCGACGTACTCCAGATACACTCCGGGCTTCATTAGTGCCGCGCAAATAACTGCAACATTCAAATTGCTCGCCGTTAGTTACCGGCAAAGAAGGGCCGCCTAAATTTCCCGAGAATACTAATTAAGTATCACTAATTAATTCCGTAGGATGATGTAATTTATGCGAACAGCTCGTTACCAAACAGGTGGTATTCAACGGCTAATGACCTGGGAACACCAATAATTCATTGATTAACGCCATCTACTGAATAAACAATAAGCGCTCCACTTTGTCGTCTCCCTGATGCCGCGCGCCGTGGTCCGCACCCTCTGCCCCCTTCCCCCCTAACCATCACCGTTGCTACTCTTTTCCCATTAGGATATAACAATCAAATTTAATAATACACCGTGATAATTCATTACAGCCCTTCGCGGACGTTCGCTGAAACGATCCGAAGGAAATTTAATATTTTTCCAGGACGCCGCTAAAAAGGATTAACTTAATAAAAGGTCTCATTACTTCTTAATTGTGTCCAGGGTGTATCTCGATCGCGATGCTTCCGCTCCGAGGGAAAAACTCCGATTTATATTCAGCCTTGAGATTGATTTAATTGAGACGTTCCATCCAATTATTTGTGCTCCGGGATCCTGGCTCCTTTTCCGAATTTCTTCCAAGGATTATTACGTTCTTCGCGGCTGCCGGACCAGCGCTGACGCACAGTGTGGTCATGCAGGACAAAAGTATAAATATAAATATATATAATGTAATTAATATAACATGTATCGCTGGCGCACAATTCGGCTGTGCGGGATAAAAGTGTAAATATAAATATACATATATAATACAATAAATATAAAATATAAATATATGTAATATAATAAATATAAAATATAAATATGTGTAATATAATAAATATGAAATATAACAATTTATAATATATAATAAAATAAAGTGTTTGGGTTTTACATTTTCGTTCTGCAATGCTTTGTTTTTGCCGCACTGTGCAACGTCGCGAGAAAACTGTGTTTTTAGAGAAAGGATACCGTTGTCCAAACCTATCTAAGGATACTTCCAATAATGGCCGATCAAATGTTTAAACCACCGAATCTGTATTTTTCACAGCCGTTAAAATCGAACGTATTTTATCCGACGATTTCGTAGATTTCGTAAAATGGAAATAGATAGTACGAGATTATCTTTATCCTGGTATCCAATAAATCGGAAATGAAATTGCAGAAAATTCCTCAGGTGCAATACAATCTCTCAAGACAATCGTAAGAAACAAAAGTTAAGAATATAAAAAGAGAACATATTTGTTCTTCCAAGTCCAACGTTATTTTATCTAGAGAGATCTGTCTACTGAATGAACATCGTCCAGTGAATGAATATTTCCTTTACGACATGGAAAAGAACAATTATAATACTTCATTTATAATTATAATTTATACTAGTAATTCCATTACATGTCTACGTACAGATGTCATCTTCCAAAAATTTATCGATTTCATTTAATTTCATTCATCGTTTGACGCATTTTTCGCAAAATTTTACACCAAACATCTAAACATTGTTATATCTATCAAAAAACGCTAGTAAAGCTGCTAGCTTATGATAATATTATTCAAGCGATTAAGTAACGATTGTTTTAACAAATATGCAATTTAAATGGTCAATCACTGGACGCGGTCCTCTCGTGATTTTTATAATTAAATATTCATAGTATAGCAGCTAATTAAGAATATAATACTGCTCTGGTAGTAAAATGGAAAGGAGTTTAACTTTTTTTATTAACAGTGCTTATTTTTTCAATTTCACTGCTTCGGTGAAAAGTATTGCTCGTCATTTTCTATTACTCTTTAATATATCTAGCATCGGAGCTTTCGGACCTAATAAAAATTTCTGACAACCTTCAGCAATTTGTACCGGTGCAACCGTTTCCGAGTGCGTTGGTGCTATCCCTCTGACGAGAGGGCACCCTCTTGACCTCCTTTATAGGTATATATCAAAAGGGTGAGCTCTGGCCGCAGGCCAACATGGACACGCTCCAAATATATCTCACAACCTATCTAATTATACGCTATTTTATCCAGATCGTTCTGAAGACCTCGTCATGCGCGATAGGTACTTGCCTATTCGGTCGCGAGCGGTATTCGGCTTCGATAAATTGCAGATACGCCGTCGCGGTACTCCGTCAGGGACATTTTTCCTGCACACGATCGCCGCGTATTTTATTGTCTTTGCTTCGTTGTCTCGATCGTGTGATTAACATCGTAAAAAGCATACGTCTTTGGAAAAATTCAACTCTTATTTAACACTCATTCTTAAACTCCTTGATAGATCTCATAAATTAGCCCAGTATCCAGCAGGGTTTGAATTTCGCTATAACTTAACTACAAACTTTTACAAGTTCACTTTTACATTAACAATTTAATTCTGTTATAAAAGCAAAACTTTAACAATTACTTTGTGTTTGTTGGATGGTTATTAATGAACATTTATCACTCGGCAGATATTTTCAAAGAAAATGTGAAAGTTTATGCTACTTTTTAATCCATGTCATGCTACCTTTTGTATTTGTTTGATAATTCTGTAGGAACATTTATCACTCGGCAGATATTTTCAAAGAAAATGTGAAAGTTTACGCTACTTTTTAATCTATGTCATGCTCTCTTTTCATCCTGCGCGTCCATGCTGAAAACGAGAAGGTCGAATTTTAAAGCAGTGGAAAGATAATTGATGCAGACTATTCAATTTCGCAGAAAGACTCGCAGTATATTAATTGTCCAGTTCAGCGGATTATTCCATCGTTTCTAACTGTTTTTCTGTAGGATCCCCAGGTCCCTTTTCAATTCTGCAACCGCAGGATATTCTCCGGTTCGCATTTTACATTCTGTTTCAGACGCGGACGCGCCGGGCGATCGGAACATAGTTACTTTGCGGGCAGTGCATTTTCCCGCGGATAATGTATTTCGCTCGAACATGCTTCACCCGGTTTCTTTTTTAAACTGGCGTAACCATCGCAGATAAGGTCCCTCGTATACGTATAGAGAGAACACGCGCGCGTAGACAGCGTGTACACGATGCCCGCGGATTACAATAAATCTGCGAATGTATGATGTGAGTATAACCGCCTAAGAAATAGCTTGAAGGAAAAAATTTGTTCGCTTTACTCTCTGGCGGCCGTTGACTAATACGATGTGTTTTCTCAGCGCGGAATGAAATATTTCATACGGTGGACACAGCGCGCCAGGTAATAAATGACGCGGAAATGGCGATAAATTTTTAACCGGGAAGTGTATTTTACACGGCGAACGATGCAGTAGAGAAGACCATTAAACGTCTGGTAAACAATTGTACGTCGTTTGTTCTCTGTTTCCGTTTTTTTTCCCGCCCCCACCAATCCCTCCCCGCGCGGCGCGTCGTTTCATTAGCCGGCCTCGCCGCACGAACCTAAATCATTCTTCTATCCGAACGAATCTTTTATTATGCCCGCAGTCGATAAGGTATCGAATAGCGTCGCGGCGTCGCGGCGTCGCGCGACACCGGGCGGCTATGAATTTCCAGGCAGGGGCGAAAGTTTGACATCAGATATTTCTTAATTACACGCCGCGGCTTAACTTGTCAAGTGTGCGCAATTAATTTTCTACGGTGTTAAGCTAAGCCGGAGCTCTCACCCGAACGCACGCAGCGTGTTCATAAATGACGGGGATTACGCTCGGTACCGTCGACTTACATTGTTATCTAATAATTCTAATTAGCGTTAACGAACTTCCTCGTCGCGTACCAGCCGAACCTTCCACCCCGTGCCATCCCGTTCTCCCTCTCTCTCTCTCTCTCCCCTCCCCCCTCTCCAACCCCCATGACATCGAGAACTAGGAATCTCGAGGAGTTTACATTGTCAGTCCTTGGAACGCAACCTGAATTTGTTCAAAGCGACCGGCAATCAACGCGTTCGCTAACTGCTGCACGCGCAGAGATGACCTGCATTCTGCATTTTGCGTTGATAAGCTTACTTAACTCCTTGCTTCCGTGATTTGCCCCGAGCTTAAGCTGGAAAAGTCCCTTTTGTTTCCTGGAGATCTTAATGGCCTGTCGAAGCAAACTGAAGATATCTTATACATTATACTATGTTTAATTCATCATAAACTTAATGTAGGAACAGTCTTATTTTTCTTATATTACACACAATATTGAATTTTCTACGTAAAATAATTTTACAGAAAATGAACGAGGAGTGGTTTTATCGATTTTATTTCTTATGGTACTTTAAGGAAATGTCGCATATTGGGTCAGCTTAATTTTTCACAAAGCAACATATTCCTGTGTCAGGTTTTTCGAAAACCCTTTAATTTACATTGAAGATGAAACATTATGTTTTATGACTGACACTCCCCTTTCTGTAGTATTTTAATACAATTTATTTGAATGAAAAATTATCGATTAAAATTTTAGTCGAGTATATATCCAACGAAATACAAATTTATCTAAATAAAAATATATGCGAATAAGATTTTGTTCGATTAAGTTATTCGAATAAAGTGTTATATGATTAATTGATGAGAGAATTATCTGAATATATGCATAGAGTAACTTATGACTTGTAGGAAATAATCGTTGCTCGAATAAAATATTCGACTAGAAAGACTTCGTTCGGACAATTATCTTATTATATCTGTCAAGCATTGTTTTATCATTTGCGAAGAAGCTTAGAAATGCAACAATTTCTCCATCAAACGAATTCTCTCCATTATTACCAACATCGAAGAACAAATAAAGTCGAGGTATCTTGAGAAGTGTGGGAGTTAATTGAGAGTGAATTACATTTAATAACATTGTGCACTTTGATATGTACGGCGTGAGTCTGCCTCGATCTTATCATGCGAATGGCTTAAAGATGTTAATCCCAGCGTAGAAGGTTGAAGGAGCCGATGGGATCTCTGTGTTACATCGTTTTAATATGTCATAAAGAAGATACAACGTGTTAATAACATCTCAGTCACTTCAGAAAATGTATTAACATACGAGAGCGAAGCAGATCGTTTCTAGTATATATTTTCCGAAAAGATGGCACAGAGAATACCAAAGGTTTGCATATTCATTCTCCCTAAAGGACGGATTGAATTTTCTTCGTGTGAAAGCGAACGAGTATTTTCAATTGTACTTATTGCGGTGTTCTATGACGGCGTTTAAAAGTCTATGGTAATTTTGAGACATTACCGAGCATTCAGCTGTCTATTCCCAGGCTTCGCGGCGGGGTACGCGTAGAATCCGAAACGGTTCGCGTGCTTCGGTGTTTCTAGTTTGGTTCACAAAAGGTCTGGGCTGCTTCGAGAGCGGCTATGATTCTGAACGAGGAAGAGGGAGATAAGACCCTCGCGATTATTCACCGCTGAAATTCAGTTCCTCGCGTTCAGCAATTCCACGGGCCGGCGGCCTGCGGGGGGAGGTTCAGCGAAAACTCTCCATAGCGACTGATTTGCTAAAATTATTCTTTAGGTTGGAAGTAACGAGCGCGGTGTTGCCGATAACCGACAGGAAACGGCTACTCGTAAATTTTCCCTCGTATCATATGATTCACGAAATGGTCTGGTAGTTTCATTATGTTCTCTGTAATTGGTGACTCGGCCGGGCTACGGTTCTGAAAATGGACCCTCCTTTCGCCAAGATAACGACCGATAATAAATCATCTTTAACGAAGAGTTCATCGAAGGAGCCGCCATTATCACCCTTTCGCCCCACTCCCGCTCGCGCCGGCACACTTTTAATAATATCGGATCGATCAGATTTTTAGTAACATTCTCGTCGTTCGCCGACTTTATTAATGCCGCGGCTCCCCCTTTTCGCGAACTCTCATAAAACACCGCATAAAGATATGCCGCGCGGATAACACGAGATTGCATAGAATGCTCCAGTCTCGTTGGAATAATTGCGTGCTGCATGTTTTAACAGCGGTCCCGATGAGATTGAGAATCAATATTGAACTGAATTTCGAGCAACGTTGTGCTCAGACATTGTCGCGGGCTTCCACGCCCAGCGAAATCAAAGCATTAGCAATTCATCTCAAATTCAGAATCGAATTAAAAATATCCGAGCAAACGCGCCCTCTGCAATTTTAATTTCATCATTGCTGCGAAATCGCGAGTGGCTATGTAAATCCCAGCTGCAATGGACTGTTTTTGAACGGTGGTAATGAAACAGAGGTTTTCTGTCAATAGCAAACCGAAAGTGCAAAATCTGATTCATTCTAACACTTGACTTAACGCTTCCTATGTCACGTTTACTACATACGAGTGGCATTCATTTTTACTAGGTTTCGATATTCGGGTTTGTTGTTATATATTCAAAGTTTCGAGTATAGGACTCCTAGAAGTTAATTCTCTGATTTATTAATTATACGACTTTGTTATTGTGGCGATTTGTGGGGTTGTTATTCGACGCTTAACGTGTTAACGCTTTGCACTCAAATGGCGTCTCTAAGGCGACACTTTAGAAAAAAAATTGTAAAAAAATATTGTAGCTAAAAAATTACTACACTATTTTCTAAAGAATTTTCACATTATTAAATTTGTCTGTATTCGATAAATTGTCAAATACTCGAGGTCATCAATAAGCGTACATACGCTCAATTTCATGCATATCAAATAAAAGCAATCATACTAAATAAAAATACAGTAAGTTGAAGCAAATGTCTTCATTTTTTAATAATAATAGTTTCGAGTACAAAGGGTTAACACCTTGAGTGCTACCATACCTATACGCGTGCGATGTCATTATTTGTCCAAATCTGAAAATTAATTTTCACATCTCCTTAATTTCGTGAACATATGCGAAACATAAAAACATTAAGGAACTGATTCATGTTATACAATTTACCCTTCTGCAATTTTAACTTATTTAAACGAAATGTCTAATTTTATTTCCTCTCATTTTTTAGATTATTGGCATGATAGACAAGGTGTTAAGTATCGCGTATGCTGATAAAGTTTATCGTGCTAGCTATGTTATAATATTATCCCCTTGCATTATAATAACGAGTCAGACTCATGATACAAATTTCATGAAAGATCTACTAAATACGCGAATATTATTAATTTATTTTAAATCGAAATCAAATTTATTCTTCTGTCATCAAAGTCCGAGAACGAAAGTACATAATGACAATAAAAGAAACAAAAATTGTCTGGTCTTATTAAGGGAAATGTTAAGGACAAATAAGTGCTAATCAATGCAGCGTGAAAGGAATCGTAGTGCAAGGGGTTAATAATATTATATATTATATTATATATATTATCGCCCTCTCGGTGCGACGTGACAAAGATTTCGACTAAACTATAATTTTTCATTGTTGCAGAGAGCCTCAGAGAGTACTTCACCAAATACGGAGACATCACAGAAATCATGGTTATGAAGGACCCCACCACACGACGATCCAGGTGAGTCAAACCACCGCGAGTGTCTTCGATTTATCGCGAAAAACACGTGCCGTGTATTCAATTGTTCCCATCGAGAGGTTTTATGCACCGTGGTAGCATCCGCGAGAGGCATCCTGTTTTAATCGTCGCGCTGGCGCGAATATTCGCGATCGCTTATCGCTCTGCGGTTTTATGGAACGTCGTTCACTTTGATCCTGAGTTATGGGGGCGTATGACGGTCGACCAAAGATTCCTAGACCCCTTATTAGTCGCGGCGCAGCATTCTGCGTTCGCGTGCGCGCCTTTCCTCGCAGAGAGAGACATGCGCAATGCGTTATGGTCCTGGGCATTATGCTAATCGCATTTAAAATTAGAGTCGTCAGAATAACTCAGTCGATCGATGCGATCGGCCAGTGATTTATCGATAATAAAAATGATCGGGCACGAAGAATGATTGCGGCTCTTCGTCTTGTAGAGACACTTAAATACGAACCATTAAGTGAAATTGCATGGATTGCATTTATGCTAATAATATATCTTTCTTAAAACTAAACTTACAGTACCGGTTAAAATGACTGGATTCATATTTTTTAAGTTGTCTGTGATTGGTTAGCCGCTTACTTGTTTGCCACTCCCACTAAGCTCCGACGACAAAGTGGGGTCGGCGCATCGACCAATCAAACGTGTCTAAGAACGTATCTAGAACCGCGTCACATGACTGAAATGTACTTCATAATAAATTTTTATTTCACGAATGATCAATTTTGTTTCAGTGTTTTTTATATTTCTATAAATATCGTAAAAATATCCGTGGCAAGCTAGATATTTTATATGAATACAATTTTTTGTAAAAGATCAACGATCAAATATTTTTTATGCTGCAGTGTTTCATTTCTAGTTTTTACATTCAACGTTGAATCATCGGATTTTACGTGGTAACTTTGGGTAACGCGCTTCCGGACCTTTAATATCAATTGATACGTCGTAAACCATCGAGACTGCTGAAATTTATAGCCGAATACAGCAGCGAAATGTAATATTGAGAATCAATCCAAGAAACTCATCTCGTCGGCTCTATCCCGAACTTTTTCACGAGGCTCCTGAAACCAGAAATAAAATGACCGAGCAGGAAGAATCGCATCGTTACGCTAACCGGGAATTCTCAGATTTCGAGATACGTAATTGTCAACCCTATCGTAAATTTAAGAGTGAAGTAGTTCTTGGGAATTTCAGTTTCTGTTATTGGCACTGGATGAAACTTATGATACTATAGTGGCGACAGTTTCCGGAACATTTTTATACACCGACGTCAATGGTCGTAAGTCTCGTTAGCTTCTCTTGTTTCAATAAGAATAAGGTCAGAAACTATACTTTTCTTTCTTTTAATTGGTTTATTTAATATTGCTTCTACTTAATAGTAATTATCGACTACTTGCGTATAATAGGATAATTTGTGCAATATATTTTGCATTAAATTACTATTATTATTGTATTATCTTCCTAAAGTTTTTTTAAAATTATAATTATTCTAAGTGTAAACAAAATTAGAATCAATTGAAAAGCTATTTGCTACAGAATCTCTCAGCAATGCCGGAAAAACCTCATCGAACGAAATGTGATGGACGATAAATAAAAAAGAACAAATTAAATAGATTGTTCTTTAGTATAAAAATTCATTCCTGAGAGTTTAAGTTACTGTATAATCTCGCTAAACAATTTGAATTCTTCTAAATATGGCTGTTGGAGTTTCAACGATGACAAACATTATATTTTCGAAACAAAATTATGTTGTGTGGTTGGGTGGAATAAAACACTTGTGTAGTGTAACACTTGTGTAAATAACTATATATAGAGAAGGTTGAGAGGTGCGGTGAAAGAAATATAATTACATATACCGATAGACGCAGGATACGGATAACACGGACTGCACAGAAGAACTGGTAAGCTAAGCGACAGTACACATTTTTGTGCCTAGCATATTGGGTTGACAACTGTTGGAAATCAGGCCTAATAATCTAATCGATAATCGATGTGCCCCTCCTATACCCACGACACTTCGCGTTTTTCGTTTGTTCTCCATCGCGTGACGTCCCTTCTTTTGTCGTTCCTTCTTCTTGTTCAGGCCTTGCTGCGGTGAGCACGTGCGTCCCGCGTGCTCGATACAGTTATTATAATTATATTATCATATATATGTATAAATCAAATATATACATATCTAACAACAACTAAGTAATTACGGATTCAAAATAAAAAGGAAAATTCAATTCTTTTGCTTAAAAATATAAGTTTATTCAGTTAGACAAATCAATTTTGACACTGCCTTTCTTTCGAGGCTTCATTTTAATATACTATATATAACATAAAAATCGTGCTTGCAATGCTTGCTTTTTTGGAAATAATGTAATAAAATATGTGTGCAACGCGCGCCTTGTCCTTCTATCTTCAAACTGTAATAAAAACGAAACTAAATAATTAATCGGTACAATTTTCTTACTAAATTGAAGGTGGAAGTCCAAACAGCCAGAAAACAATATAGATCAGATGCTTTCATCCTGCCTTTTTGGATATAATACAATAAGATATGTCTAAAATGCGCTTCTTGTCCTTCCATCTTCAAACAATGATAAAAAAACGAAACTAAATAACTAATCGATACAATTTTCTCACCATATTTCAGATGAAAGTTTAGACAGTAACAAAACAAGATTTAACTTAAATACTTTGAACACTGTAATAAAACAAAAGAACGTGCTAAGACCATCTATTAACAAAATCCGCAATCACTTAATTGCCAACCAAATACCATCAGGTATACCTGAAGTATGTTCCGTACTTTGGATGAGGAGGTTTTCACAAAATGTAGACATTCGTCGTTTTGCTTAATAAATTAGAACTGATATCTATTAGTTTCGTGAGAGATCGCGGATCGTCGTCGATATCGCGCGAGAAGCGGTTGACCGGCTATCGAGAATATCTCGGCGAATGGCTAATCGAATTCCAAGCCGGCTGATAACCTATTTTCGAGTCGTTCGGCCTGTTTATGATAATGTCCCGCGATTCGGAGGGATAGCAGGCACGAAATCCGCGTGCACAGATGCGAGCGGACTATCTGCTGCAGCAAGCGGCGAGTTGGTAAGTGCGATGCATCTGCGGTAGATAGCGAAAGGAAATAATGGGCGCTTGGGATCGCTTCGTGGCGCGCAGGTAAAGCTAGCTCGCATTCGTTGTCACATTTATCTGGCTGATAAGTCTATTCTTGGCCAGTGCATCTGGGCCTACCATCTTCAAATACGTTGCGCGTGCTGGATCACTATAAATGCACGCGTCATTACTTACACTTACGTTATGTATCGCCTGGGGTTCTGACTATCCTGGATTCAGTACTTTCTGCCAAGACTTGAATGAAATACAACAATTATTAACATTTTTAGACTGTTCTGGTGTAACAGTTAATTTATCACCGCTACCATCTCTACTCTAAGAAAACAATTATAAATTTACTGAAATTAATATTCCATGTATTTATATATTATATAAACAGAACATGTTTTACTTACTCGGAGATGTGAAAAATTCTCGTTGGACAGTAACAATTATTATGTTTTAACAAAATTGAAGGACTTGCATAATAGTACTTTATTTTGTCTTTTCCTTTACATGTAAGCGTGTAATAATTCAATTTCTCAAATAGTACTACTAAATTGAGAAATAGCATAAAACTTCATATTTTATTAATCGTGTTTATTAAGGAATAAATGTTTCTCCAAAATGTTCGATCGGAAACAAAATAACTGCCAAAATTGTACTTTTATACCAGGAATATATTCCGAAATCAAAGTTCACTAAATAACTTATATTTCTAAAGGCTTGGAGTTAAATTACAGTTAAATTCAAGTGCTGCTTTCTGTAAATTTTCGGAGACTTTGACAGAATCCGGGAGTTGGATTTCTATGATTATGTTAAAAAAGCTGCTATTGTTCTCACCTTCTGTTTCTATTTGTATCCGTACTTCAAACTTGTTAAAAATTCGTATTTGAAATTTATTAGAAACTGACGACTCTTGTATTATCTTTTTACTTCTTATGCGAGTCGAATATTAAATATTCGCAGGTGACTGTAAATATCTCGAGTCGCTTGTAAAAATATCAAACGCGATTTACTTATATGTTCACGTCGAATAAAGACGTTTGAACGGATTAGATGGTAAACGTAAAGCTGCCCTGTTGTCGGCGGAATAGCGAGAATTTATAGATAGAAAACGCTGTTAGAATACTGACCACTGGCTGGGAAAGAGTTAATAGCGTATATACTATATTGCCGAATACGAATTTATCGATGGCTCTAGAACGTGTTCCCCATCCGTTCTGTTTCCGTTCCGCGAATATTCCGTGCCCCGACTTTCTACCAAAAACTAAAGTAATCTCCGGCGTTCCCTTGCCGATATCGATGACGTCGCTACCAAGCTTGTGCTCGCAGAGAAATTCTCTGCCGTTCCCACATATCGCCGAAATAGAGAGAGAATGTGAAGCTGACTACTACTCGATGATTGGCGTGAGTATAAATAAGATAGCTTCCGGAAAGAATACGAATCGACGTCATCTTATGCTCGAAAACTCTCAAACGGGATTCTTACAGATTTTCATTCATTTTACACAGATTTCGCTTTCCGAAATTCAATGGAAATCTGTTTTCAAGTATCGTTCAGTGCTTCGCCGATTTGGCGGAATCAGAGCGCGAAGAACTCGTGCAGTTTCTTTTGTCCTAATAAGTAGAATTTGCCGTCTTGCCAACAGCTACTGTACAAAATTGGAACTTTTCGACAGTGAAATCTCTGTCTTTAACATTAAGCTTACGAAGCGCGTCAGTCTGATGCATTTTCAACTTCATATAGAAAAATTTGGAAATCTGTTAGATTTATATTTTGCTATATATAATTAGAATTATCCATTTAGCGAAAGGAATATTTGTCAAAATTTATTTTCTTCTACGCCTTCGAATTTAGAAATTTTCTATGTGATATAGCTGGCTCTAAGAATACTCAAGTTGACGCAATGATAAGACAGTACACAAACTCCGTTATCTCAATTCTCCAGTGGCTGTTACAGGATTACACTTGCATTCTTTATTTGCAAAATCACTTGTTGAAACCCGACAAGCATTGAGAAAATCTGTGATATTATATTTTAGCTATAATCATAGTATAAGCATATTTTGAAATTTAAGTTTATGGAAGTATTGTTAGTTTGCATATTGAAGAAATATCACGTTATTGTAAGTAACTCCAAAAACATTAGTGTCGATTCAAGTTGTACATTCTTTGATGAATAACCCTTCTACATAGAATATGGCAAAACGAGGTAAATATATGTTGGAAAACAAAATCTGTCTAAGAGATGGTAGTTCCGGTGAAAGCAGTAACAACAGGGGAAAGCAGCTTCATCAAACACAAGATGAAATTGAAATTATGCAATGAAGTGAAAATATGCAAATGGAGGAAGCAGCAAATAGTGAAGTGGAAAATTTCCGGAATTTACGTTTCAAATGAAATAGGGCGCATGTCCTTTCAGATTCAGAAAATGATATAAAATTCCGCTCATCCCGAAATGCTGCAATTTTTCATAATATTTTATTTTTCACTAAAGGACTTATAAAATACCGTACCATTTTGATATCAATACACATGTATGACAATATTCCTTTAAAAATAAAGTATTTATTCTACAAAATATTTATTCTTTTAGCATGCGTCAAATTGCCGCGTGCCGTAGAGATAGGTATATAAGTAATCTTCGTAAACCTGGTGTTAAAAGCCGAGCTTATAATCCATGATTCAACTGTGTATATTAATACATGGTACATGCTTGCATGTTTATTTAATGGATTAAAAAATATAATAGGTTATAACAAATCTAGAATTAAAGAATTAATTTCCATCGCAAGAATTGATCGTAATGAATTTGTTCTATTATTATATACGATTATTAATAATTACAGATGATATAGTAAGCTTTAGTGAAATAACAAATGACTAGAGTGAAAAGTCGAGTAAAAATAGATCGGCATAAAACGTGTTAACATCCATTTTATTTCAATTACAGTTTAATTACATTTCTTTCCTTTTCCTATGAGCTTTGTTCTACTATTTCTCCTAGACGTTTTTCTATATTACATACTAACGGCGGTTTCGCTTGAGTAAACAAATGGTTAAATAAATTTCGGAGGTCGAATAAAAGATGTGTAAAAAGTTTCACACGCTGCAGCAGTTATTCGATTGTAGATATCTCGCAAAAATTGTTCAATCAGCGCATTATTCGCGTTACATAATGTACCGCCTAGAACATTGGATCAGTTCAGGAAACAAACTTTTTCATCGACGCTGACTTTCCATTTCTAAGTTGGTTTTGTCGAATACTACACAGCTCCTCAATTTCAGGAATATGTAAGACGCGCTGCGGCGATAGCCGTCTTCGAGCCGAGTGTTTTCGACTTTTACGAGTGTTTCCGTTTGTAACAGTTACAAACTTCATATGGAATTACAGTAGTTCTCCGCCGTTTATTGTCCGATTAATGTGTTCATTACGTGTGTTGCGTGACGTGACTCGTAAAATGCGCGCCCTCCCCCCTATTCTGTATTCGATTTCTCTAGGCCAGCTCGTGTGTCTCGTCGTTCCTACCTATTTTTCAATTCACTCTCAACCTATATCCACCTACGATAACGAAGAAATCTTGAGATACGTATTGTTCACTGATTTATTTCATCGATTAAATTGCTCCGAACTATCTCGACCAGGCGCGACAAGAAATGGCGCAACAAGCTGACCTTTAAATTATCGCACTAATTATGCGCAACACACTATCGATAACTGCTTTGTACCAATATTTGCGTTGTAAGTCAAAGAGAGGGAATTTATGGATAATGAAGACTGAATTATAAGTTTTGCAAAATGCAATAACGTAAAAAATTGGTACAACTGTTTGATGTAAGCCACTTTTAATCTTCAACTTAGAATAATAAAAAGAGGTAAAATAAAATGTTAAATTATACAGGATTTAACACGTTCTGTACATGCTGTTTTTACTCTACTCTTCACACTGGATATTCCATATTCTAATAAAAGGTGATATATGTAATTATTAATTATCGTATTTATAACACTGAAACGGACTTATTACGACTTATTCTTGTGGTGGAAATAAATTATTTACTTCTAAATTTGTTGGATACTATCTTCTTAGCGACTTAAATAAACATGTAAACATGTACCATCGGTGGTACATGTGGCATGTAACGTGTTAATAATATTGAATGAGCCTAGCAAAACGTGGATTTATATCACATTTGCTTTGAACGGCTCATTTGTATCTCCGTTTAATTTCTCCAAACGCATCCGTAGAGAAGTCAATTTTATATTACTATTTGTCGTTTGTTCTGCTGTATATTTATAACGTGTCAATTAACGCACTAACAGCAAAACAAAACCTGAGAAAGTGTGCAATTGTTTTGCATGTAAAATCGCGAACTGAGTACAAATTCAGTTTTGACGCAGAACAAATAATTCTATTAGAATAGAGCAGCGAAGGTGTCAATTGCATGTAACAGTCTTAGGCCGAACGCGCGAAATAATTATGACGGAGTAAAGATTTCCGTCTGCGAGCCCGGTTACTTCGAATTCTCACCGCGATAGTGTTTTCTATTAATTCCGTTTGTCGTGTAATTTGCACGGGTTCCCTTTAATTGTATCTTAACAGCTGATGCAAATTGTCCAAAGTTCGAGTTAAGTTACCTCGACCTGGTAATTGTTGTCGTGACTTGATAACCTTGCAACCGTGCCCGGGCTCGTTTCGGCTTCTCTCGGTCTAACAAAAATAGGTGTTTTCGCCTAAAAGAGGCGGGTGCGGGGCCAGGGGACGGGGGGGGGGGGCGAGATCGAGCAACAGAGCAGCGGAGGTGCCGCATGCCGCCGGCAAACAGAAAATCCCCGCACCGGTACGAACGTTAAATGCCTGGCATCAGAGTAATTACCGGGTTTTAAGTGGAGGAAGCGAGGGGACGACAACGACCGTGACGTCGGACGAGGGTCGAAAGAAGGGACGACATCGGCGAACGGGGTGCGCCACGGCAATACAGGTGGTGATCGTGAAAAGAAGGGAATGGTCCGCGTACAACAGCGAATTGCTTTCTGAATACCACCGTGGTCCCCCGGGAACGTTCGCAATAATATCCTTGGATAACGACATTGTCGCATAAATTTCGCAAGCTTCCAAGCTTCGTTCGTTGCTTTCGTTTTTCCTGGCGACGCAAATAAATAGCCTGATCGGTTAACGAGACGGCGTCCCTCAATCTGATACCGCAGCTATAATATTGCAAATGAAACAGCTTTTATGAATTGATTGTGGAAAAGAATGTTTAGAATCCTTTGAATTTTACTTTCCTTCCAATGAAATAAAATGGGGACACTAATGGTAAAAGATGTTATTACCAGAATCGAGAAATTAATTTCAAAAATTGAGTCTAAGAAGTTCCGCATAAAATCCTCATTTGTTTACTTTTATGTTTCTTAGAATGGAAATGAACGAGATAAAGTCAATGAATCAGAGGAAACGATGCATAATCTAATGATATATAGGGTGTCCCAAAAATGTCTCGCACTCCGGAAATGGGGGGTACATGTGATCATTTCAAGTAACTTTTTCCTTAGCGAAAATGCAATCCGCGGCTTCGTTTACGAGTTATTAATGAATAAAGTTGACTGCGCACGGACGAATTTTCCTGCTGCTGCGCATGCGAGCCAACTGGCTGAAGCCTATCTCATTCCCGCGGCGCGACGGAAGGTCAGGTCTACCCTACGACTTTGAGCCGCGTTCGAAGTACAAACAAGGATTTTAGAAATGTCTTATTAATATCAAAAATTACACAAATATTATTAATGAAAAACTCACCCATTCAGTTGTAAATGTTGTAATCCAGAAGTTGTAAAATGTATGTAGAACGACACAGATTACACTAACGTTCACTTTCACTGCACTATTATCCAACACAGGTCACGAATTATTCACAATTGACACATGTCCGAAGTTTCCAGCGTTATTTTGTGTAGTCCTGAAAAGGGCCGATTAGATTCCAATTCGATGCTCGAAATGTCCACCGTCCACAGCAAGACACCATGTCGCCCGGGTAGGTTGTCTTTCGACGGCCGCAAGCGTCTACACGCGTACATTTGCGACGGCACCACGAATCCGAGCTATCAAATCATCTACATCGGCTATCATTCTGGTATCACTCTTGTTGCTGCAACACACGCGTCCCCATTATACTGTGCATGCAGCCACAATACCGGGGTGCGAGACATTTTTTGGACACCCTGTATACATATTCAGGGTGGGACGGAATTCGTAGTGTAATCGAGCAAAGCATGAGTCTACATGAAATAATAAATAAATTTGATGTAACATTTTTGCAGTATTTACAAACATTAACAATGATGGAAACATTCCGTTTTTCACACTAGTTCCCCAGTTACCACGGCTCTTTTAATATTTATTTACGCGGCAAATTTACCTGAATTTCCGCGGAACTTTTTATTCGCAGGTTTGATTTATTTTTTTTTATTAAGTTATGTGAAATAAATATGTACACATGTATTTATGAAATTTTTGCTAGCTTTGATTTTCAATATTTTTTCTTTTAATGCTTATGAATTCAATTTACACGACTTTTATTCGCGTGAATCAAATCCACGTGGAAAGGACATTCGATATAGTTAGCAACAACTAATGTTTGTAAACACAGTCTCGAACGAAGGAAACTGCGGTAGAAGAATGTGGGATGTAACCGTTGACTCACTTTTCACTTTATCGAATTGGAGAGGTCTCTGAATACAGTCCGCGTCGACTTGGTAATAAGAAACCGAGAAATGGCTGATTCACGGACACTCGTTTGCATAAACTATCGCGGGGGTGGTTTCATTCATCTCCCGGTGTCTCGCAGCTGTGCAGACGTTTCCCCGTGTACCACGGATGCAAAGATGACACTGTGGCCTCGATTATTCATTACATTCGTCATGGCGTACTTACGTTAATGCGTGTCACGAAGTGGCGCGCTTTCATGATTTACGGTGGCTCCTGTGTGAATAGAAGGCAAGCTAGTCTTTCCTTTTGATGTATCCTCGAATGGCCCGTGATCAAAGCACGGTATAAACATGCAAGCGACAGGAATGTTCGACACAGCGAAGGCTCGTCCTCGTCGCTGCCATCGCGGATCGCTCCGTGTGGCCGGGGAGTTAAGGCCAGGAACACTTTGACATATGACTTGACACTGAGCAGGGAATAAGAAGAGCGAGTCGCGTTTGCGATGATTTGATGACGCTTCCAAGAACCCGTTGCTGTTTCTCAGTTTTCTTTTCTCTTTGTTTCTTTAACTGACTCGTTTCGAAGGGCCTCTTTATAGTTTGCGATTCTAGGTGACAAACATTGTTTGTTTCAGGACGATGTATTTGTTGTACAATTAGAAGTAATAGACACAGAATATAAGAAATAATAATTTCGAATATATGGATTTTGGGAAGCAATGTTCGGAAAAATAGGACTAGGTTTGTACACTGTATGGCTCATTTTAAGATGTTATGCTTACTGAGGATATGGTAGTAAATATTACTGATTATATGCAGAGTTCTTTTTTGAACAACAAACTAGTTACGAAAGAATCAGTGTAACAACAAATTGCTACTTTAGGCAACGTTTTACATTTTCCAGATAGTGGCAGTTTGCGCAGAGTTGGAGGCGAGAACAGGATCGGTATATAATTAGACTCCGAAGTTGATAAAAAGTTGATTGAAAAGGAGAAATTTCACAGTTAAGGGACAATATCGTTTACCGAGGAACATTCAAGGCTAAGATTGTTTTCCCGGGAGCTGACGGCATTCCCGACGAGCGAATGGTAAATTGTTTCCCCCTGTCGTTTATTCCAGAGCTCTATTGCCTTCTAGGGTATCTGGAATCCATTAACGCCAGATTATGCTACTAATTGGCGCGTTTCTATAACGGCGTGCTGTTAAAGGGATTGTACAGTGATAATCGCAGTTAAATTGTCGCATAACTCTTTAAATTATCCTGTCCCGCTTGCTCTAATGTCGCTTATGCTCTACTGTCTAGCTTTTCTTCGTTTAATTAATTGGCCAGAAACTTTCAGCCTCCGCGCGCCCTCTCTCTCTTTCTCTTTCTCGTTCCCTCTCTCTTTTCCTCGCGGTCTCTTTCTCTTTCTAATTATTCATTCCTTTCATTCGCGTGAGAACGATAGAGAACGAGAGAAGAACTGGGAGGGAGATGAGAGAATAGGGAGGCAGGCAAGGTCGAAGCAGCCGGACAACAAAACGAAACACGGGACAACTTACTTGCGCCGAGTTATAAAGCAGAAGCAACAGTCGAGCCTATTCACACCCGCTTATTATGCGGAAATAAAGCCCGTAGAATCAAAGTGCAAGTGAAAGTAGCTCGAAGTCGAATGGCAATTAGGAGTTCCCCCTTTTCGGCCATTCTAATAGGATTTCACTCGTGAGCACGTTATCGGTCCGCTCCTGGGAGTTCAACATTGGCCCCGCAACTGCCTCGTTCAATCTCGAAAATGTTCGCATTGGCGAGCAGCATTCATCTTAGTTAAATTATACGTTGTCTTACATTCATAACGGTTATCGTTATAGATAATAAACGACGCTGGTGTTCCAAGCCTTCTGAACGCGTTTTACTTTGTAGAAGTGTTCCAATTTTGTATGATAAACCAGAATTTGGTAATAATATTTTCTGTTGTAACGCGTATATTTATTCAACATTAATAGCTTGTACAGGATACCCAGAAATGTTATGTTGTGACTAGCATAGATGAACTCTGTTAAAGGAAAATATCCTTGACAGACTTTTATAAGGTCAAGATGTAAAATAGTTTTAAGAGAACACATTGAAACGAGTAAACATTTTGAAAAAAGTCTTGATTTTTTAAAAATTGTTCAAGTGAATTAATAGCTATCTTGATTCCCTGAACAATGCACAGGATAATTCTAAAAGATGTAGAATAAAATTATACAATTCTTTACAAGTATCCCACGTTGAATATATTTCACATTGCAAACGCAGTTGCTGTTTTAAATGATTTGAGCTCAATCTGTCAATAGTTCTACAGTTAGAGTAACGCAATGTAATACTCATACAGAAAATTAGCATCATATAAATTATAATTCCGAATAATAACTTCACGAAACCACCTCCATATAAACTGTTTTACAACTTTTACGTAGAAAGCGCCAAAAAAGTAACTATGAAGAATCCTTGCCCTCTCAAACAGCAAACCCGTAGAAAGTAGAACAATTTCTACGAGTGCCGAGGGTACAGGTAAGAGAAATTTGACACAGGTATCATAACCGATTAGCGGTGTAGAGAGATCGAGAGGGCGAGGGCGTGAATAAAACCGGCGAGAGATACTCGGTGTAAGTGGTTCAATTACTCTGCGAGAAGCGAACTCGCGTCTGGTAGCCGGTTCCGCGATATTAACCGGGACGTGGCCTCGATAGATTTAAATTTCTTCGGCGGAGATCTGGGAAATTTGTCTGGCAGGTGGAAGCCGCTTAGAGACGTAGCCAGAGGAAGAGGGTGAACGAGGACGACAGCCGGGCCGAGATAGAGGAGAACCCGGGGTTCTATAGGGTTCGGGAACAAGGGTGGTTGAATCCCTCAGCGCCCCGTCGTAGCTCATATCTGCCGCAAAGGGACGTGGAACCTGTATGCAGGGGCTGAGGCATGGGGTTACTCTGCGGGTTGTAAATTAATGGTTAGCCCGTGGCACGGGGAGAAGGGATGGGAGGGTGGCAGGGTGGGAGGTTCGTCCTAAGGGTTCCGCTTGATCTATGGACGGCGCGTATGCCAGGTCAAACGGGTCTTGTCCGCTCATACGAGAAGGTTCGCCGCGAGAATTCTCTCTTTCCTCGATCGACTGCTGATCGATACCCTTTTGTACGGGGGATCCGCGCAGTGCCTAGATTTTTTGGCGCGTTTAACGCGTTATCTGTCTCCGAAATCGGCGCCGGGGATGCACGACGCGGCTGCAAGCCTGAGCCCGTGGTATTCCCGTCTTTGAAATGCAAAAGCGACGCTCGATCGAGACCCTCCTTTACGATTTATTCGAGCAGCTGAAGGCTGCGAGCTGATCCTGGGAACGATCGGAGCACCACGCTCGGTATTCCGCAGCAGTTAACTCCCGGACAGAACTCCAGCAAACACACGCGGAAGCTCCTACGCTTCGCGTCCTCTATCCTACAATTGACGAGAGTTACGTTTCTTGGCCGGTTTCGAGTCGGTGTCGGTCTTCGAGAATTTTTCTTCCAGAAAATGAATACGGAAGCTTTACGATGTTTGGTCAGGATTCATTTTGTAACGAGTCACTTTTAACTGAGATCCTTCAGTTTGATTTGTAATGCGAATTGCATTGTCCATCCAACTCTAATTCCTTTAAAAAACCCAGAAATACACCTCTCACTTATATACATAAATAATCAATTGCGACATTACAAGTGGAATGTGTTAAGGAATCTGTTATATTTAAAACGTCCTTAAAAATGTAAGTACCGTATAAACCAATAAGCTCGATAAGCACAAGATTGTATAGGTCGAATGAATTGTCAAATCACAAAACTTTCTAGAATACGAAAGCATCCCACACGAAGAACTAAATACTACACCAACTTCGGACACGATCAACAAGTCACTTAATTAATTCCTCTGATTCCACGATCGGTCGAAGCGAACGTTCTTGTTATCGTCGAACAAACTGGAAGAAGTTCCGCGACAGAACGACACCTTTCAAGTGTCCAGAAGCGATCGTCATTCCAGCGAAAATGAATCGAAATCCTCATTTCAGCTTCCACCTCCATCACGGCGCGCGGCGAGAGGGAAAAAGAGGAAAAGGGTCACAAGATAGGGAATAGAATGAGTGGCGTCTAAAGGGGGAGAACGAAGCGTTCTCGTATCGACAGCCTCATTTCCTGCTTCGAACTTATCAAGACAAATACACGGTGAACACGCTCTCCCGTTCTTCCAGCCACTCTAGCGATCGGAAAATATCTCTAATGAACAAACTATCCGATTTGAGCTCCCGCAGCCCTGCCAACCGTATCGCGCGCAGCGGTGCCGGCACCACGCTCTCCTCCCATCAGCTCCCGGGAGAAGGTTGGAAGTCTTCGATAACCAATCTCAATTTCAGCGCGATGTATCCGTTACGTGGTGGCTGGCTCCCATTTCGGCTCCTCTCGCTTCTTCCAGCTTTTTTCCGGGCTTTCCCTTTCGCCTCAGCCCCTGTCCCGGCGAGGTGTCCGTTGTCTATACCGGTCTAGTTTATTAGAACCGCTCGAGCCTCGCGCGTCTTTCACCCTCGATTTTTCCCCGCGCCGCCCCGGCACCGGTTGCCAGGTAACCTGGATACGTCCTGTTCCTCGGAGGCTTCCGATGTCCGCGGGTGCTGGTCCTATAGGTCCTTTGCTCTCGGTCAGCCTCTAATCCGGCGACACGCCGCGTAGCGCGACATCGTCGCTAGCGAATTAATCGGCTCTACAAAAAGATTTTTGCGTGCACAGAAATTGAATTCAGAAAATGAATCGACCGGCCATTGTCGAACTTCCGGGACCGCCACCGGTTGAAACTGGAGCGTATGGACCGTGCAGAGAGAATCTCTTCAGGTTCCGTGAGTAGGAACGATTTTCTCTCCCGAGCGTTTGATAAATTAATATGGAATCCAACTTTTCGCATACCAGCTCTCGAAACACGTAATCAAAATTCATCTGTAGGCACCAGGCTCTCTCTGTCTTTATCTCTCCTCCCCGCCTGCTACTCTCTTCAGAGAAGCATTCTCCAATCAATTCGTTCCCCTATTCAAAACGGATAACCATGAATTTTCTGCGCAATCGAGGGACGTCCGACGGCAGTCAGCAAGAAAGCAATTTTAAAATCGCGAATCGCCGATAGTTTCTCCGATTACTTCAATCACTGGCTCGTTCATCTTACCGGCAGAAAATCCCATTACCCCCCGGCGCGTCCATCGACTCGCCCGCTTCTGCTCCTACTACTGCTGCTGCTGCTGCTGCTGCTACTGCTACTGCTGCAACGAAAGAGTCCGGGAGCCTGATGACGAGATTCGTCGCCGGCAGGATCGAACGTAATTTGCGTGGCCTTTCCTTTTATTAGGGAGCACGAGCTCGAACAAAGTTTACGCCCCCTCCGCCTCAAAAGTTTCTCGCAGTCCCGAAATTTCGTCGTTGCATTTCAGTGGACCCGGCGAGCTTTTGGGGCGGGGAACGCGCCGAGCGGAGCAGAGTGAAGCGGAAACGCTACGAGAGGGGAGGGAAAGAAGCCGGAAGGAAGAACCCGGTGGACTGTGGAGCCGTATACCCGCCGGGCAATCTGTTAATTCGATCGTAAATCGTCGTTAGCGGAAAATTTAGTTGGAACTTACCGAGCGATAATTACACAGGTTTTGCAGCGGCTGGCGCGGGCCTCGAAAACGAAACGAGACGGAATAGAACGGGGAAAACTGGCTGGAAGAAAGCCGCGGAGCGCGGGGAGCGAGGGCGGAGAGACGGTGGCTGAAGTAGAATTTATTGGGCGATAAGCGCCCTGCAACTTTCTTCCCTTACGATCGTCATTCTTTATCAGGCCACTCGTGGTCGACACCAGCGTATCGAGGCCGGGATACTAGGCTTTATGAATCGGGATTATTAAGGTCCTCCCAGGACCGTAGATCTTCCATCCCTACCTCTCTCTCTCCAGCCGCCGATCGCCGATGAAAACGTCGCCGTCGAGCACTTCCGGTCCTCCATCTTCATAGCGCTCCGGCTCCGTTGTTTTCCCGATCGCGAACCATCTCCGTTCTCTTCCGGTAAAATCTATACCGAACTTCACCGGGGAAACTGATTCGTGAAATGTGGGCAGATCGTTTCTCTTCTTTTCCAGTATTTTACAGTCCGATTCTAATATTCCTGTGCTACGCGAACGAGATGATTTGTTCGAATTTTCGCCGGTGGTTGTAGAGATCGGCATACGTGAAATAGTGTGGATCTGGGAGAGTAAATGGTCGAATCTAGGCGATGCTCAAAAATGTGTCGTGGTATAAATCACGGGTGATGTACAACTGGGGCGAGATGAGTTTTGGGGGAAGTTAGCGGAGGGCTGAATGCGGGAATCCTTAGACCACTTACTATGTAGGATTTTGTCATAAATCAGAAGAAATATAGTTTCGTATAGATTGCTTTTCACGAGCTAACCGATATAACCACCTTGCTGTAATTCTTTCGCGCACTTGCCAACTGGCAGATAATGGAATCGACGGTCCGTGATATACCTAGCCGGGCTACGGAAAAAGTAGAGAACAAGCATATTTTCTATAAATTGTTTATTTTATCTGTTAACAAATGATCCTACTTAGTGGCAATATTAAAATAAAATAATTGTGCTTGACGATCATGAAATGGAGAACTAACACGTGTTTAAACGTTATAAATAATTGTATTATTTCCTTTGATTATTAATATGAATTTCGTTTATAAGTCAGCTCTAAAAAAAAGAAAAAAGCTATGTTAAAATATGCTGTTTAAGTTTCGAATGCACTAAGAAAATCACTATTGTTAAAATCACCTCTCCAAGACCTCGTACATGAAAAATCAATTAGTATAATAACTCGAATGAATAGATTAAATTCAATACAATGAAAATACTTAAAGAATTGCATCACATTTGACGCATTAAAAATATGAGGTACCTGTTACGCTTTTGTACTTTGCAGTCAATTTTTATTTTACAGAAAATTAATTGCAATTAAAATTCTTAATTACTTGAAGAAGTATTGGCAGCAAAACAAGAATAGCAACCGTGGTAGCTGCTACGGGAAAGTTAACGAAAAGGTGGTTAACAATAAGGAGCGTTTTATTATTCGCAGTAACGCGAACGAGGTAGCCCCCGGTAACCGGCGTATCTGAGGCATCTTCGAACTTCCGTGTTTCCCGCAATGAGAACAGGGTTGAAGGGAGCTCGGTCAAGCTTACCCGCTGGTTATAAGGTTTTCCGGTGATAGGCGAGCGCGTGGTCGAAACTACCGCGGGAGCGATGGATGGGAAAGGTGTTGAGTAATTTATCAGGGTGCCTGAAAGGCGTGGGTGGCGATGGTACGAGCTTCTCGGGGAACGCGTGGATCTCGGCGGTAGCGTGAAAGTCTTATCTGGCCAGCGGGGAGTCCCAAGAGTGTTCATAACCCCCGAACGCAACGATAATCCTCTTAGATTCATCGCGACCGCTGCGGAACGTCATAAATCTGGTATCTGTTATTCGCGAACCTAACAACGCCGCTCCGCGCCGGGGACAACTGATTCCTCGTACGCGATACGTTTGCTCGGCTTCAACGAACTTCGCTCGTGTACCTACGCTACTGCTGCTGACAGGGTGCCCGCCGCAAACTAGTTCGTTACTTCTGATTGCCAGCGGAGCGTGAGCCGCATGAACGCGACTATTTCACGCTTCGCTATCCTACCGCTGGAAAAAGACCGGAGATCGACGCCACAGCGAGATCTGATTTGCCGCAATTAGTTCTTCTAATCTCGAACAACCGACAAACACAGTCATCGCGACGAAGTAAATTTTACAAACCGGTCCCTATTTGCGATTTCCTTTGCATTTGTTTCTTATATGGAGTAATTGATATAGTTGTTGATTTACATACAGTGATTGATTATTTCCCTTCAAAAATTAGTAAACATATAATAAAAGAATGATATTTTCACTTAATAAAATTTGTTCACACTAGATCATGTCTTACTCTATTATATAATTTGTAAATACACTATCGGATATATACTTACGTTCAAGACTCATTTTAATATTATAATCTTCAATATTTTTATGCTATTCCTCTAGCGATGTCAATAATTTATTTTTAAGAATTTTAGACTTTGTTGTACATATCTGTAGTAGGATAATTTGTTATTCCGGAGAAAAAGATCACTTAGTAAATATTTGTTCCAAGCTATTCGTTTTTTAGTGGACAAACTACTTAAGTATGTTACATTTATACGTATTTAGATTACATATACGTATTTGTAAACTATGTTTTACAGTATGTTGTTGAAAAGTAATGAAGTTAGACATATTACAACAGTGCTGTGATGAGTAAAGGTAGAAATATCACGTCGGAACAGCAACGACTGCTACACCTTCTCCGAAAGGATTGATCGTCGTATGAAAGATGATAATGGTGGGCGGATATCCGACATCAAAGTCGGATTAGGATGAATTCCGACACTTCGTGGACTACAAAACCCGACTTCAAAGTCGGGTAAACACAATTTTCGGAAATCCGCTCACAACTATTTTTATAAACTACTATGTTTAAAGAGTTCTCCTGCGAATGTGTTCTGACCAAAGACAAATCTTCAGGATGACCGCTACAGCCATTTAATCAATATGTTACCCTTGTTATAATTCTTGTTTTGTATTTTCGTTATTTAGATTCGCGAAATTGACTTCAACGTACATCACCTTCTACCAAAGTTAATAAATTTCCTTTTCTCACAAACTATAGTTGAAAATTACTCTACTTTTTCGTAAAGTCAAATTTTAATTTTCTTCTCAATTTTAGTCTGAAATTATTCAACTTTTTCCTCTTGTAACACAATTTTATATTCCATTTCATGGAATATATTTCTTCGAAATTTATACTACTATTTTTTTCGCAATTTCAAATGTTATACAAACTGATGTAATTCCTGCTGTTACTTTTTCACTTCTACTGCAGCCCTTCTCGTTTTGCTGCAACTATGCCTCTCTGTTGCGGCTGCTTTGGCTCACTTTTTATTTTGGGAATAATTTAGGACAGTTCTAGGATAGATTTCGAGCAGTTATATGACAGAATTATGGCTGTTTTAGGGCATCATTACAGCAAATTTAGCACAGACTTAGGACTGTCTTAGGACAGATTTAGTGTACTTCTAGGACAAAGTTAGGACAACTTTAGGACAAATTTAGAGGAGATGTAGGACAGTTTGAGATGTTTTAGGACTCCTTCAGGGCACATTCAGAACAGATAAAGGACAGTTTGAGGTTAGTTTTGCATAAAAATACAAGAGACATTTTAATTGTAGTAGTTTCATCATTTTATAATATATATTTAATTTCATTAACTGTCCGTAAGTATTATGTCCGCTACTGTACGTAAATGAAATGAATACTGATTACGTGTTTTCGATTGCATGGAGTCGATGTAACTTGATCTAGAAATCACAATTATAGTTTCCAATCATTTATTTATTATCTTAATAAAAACTGTAACAGTTTACATAATAATAATAATTATTATTATATTTGCTCCAAAAACTATGTTGGCTAAAAATACACCGCTGTAAGAGTATTGCCCAAGTTCCAGGCTGAAAGAAAAATTCTAGAGGGTCCGAGGATCGTATGAAGACCGGAAGTCACGAAGATCTGTGAACAGAGCTCCGCCTCTCGGTCTCGTTGCGGCCGGTCTCTATGCCCGGCTTCTCTCTCTCTCTCTCTCTCTCTTACTCTCTTCCTCAGGTCGCGTTCGGCGGTGTTCCGTGTTTCGCGGCGAAAACACGCGATTCCCGCGTTAACTCCCGCAGAGCTCAGCGGGTGTCCTCACTCGGACTCGCGTTAACCAACCCCCGCGTTCCCTGCGCCATGCCAGCCACCCTTCAAGTCCCTCTTCGCCCACCTCAGCGGAACCACGACGCCAGGGACGTGTGCACACAGCACATCGACTGCCCTTCTGCTATCTCGACCTCGCCTCGGTATCGTGCCACACACGTACGCACGGGCATCACCCATCCACCCCTCGTTTATTCTTACACATCATCCGCGCGGATGTGTCCGTGCCGTTTAATAACGCGTGCACGCATCGATCGTTAAATTTAGCTCTAGAGAAATTAAGAGTTTACCACGGTTAATCGGCTACGCCTACGGGCACGCGATTTCCGCCACGGATTCTTGCATTATTCCGTGACGGCGTGCCCGGTCGATGGTTTGAATAATTCGCGGGAAATCGTGCCACCCCCGCCTCCGCCGCACCTCCTCCACCTCCTCCGCCTCCTCCACCAGCTCTGCGAGCATTGACAGTGACAGTCGCTGTGGGAATTCCAGATGAACATGAATGTTTGAACAAAGGCGCAAAAGTGGCCGGATTGGACTACTATGCTAAGTTTTTTGCCGTAAACACTCGAAACCTCGCTTTTCCGCTTTTTTTTTCGGCCGGATATTTTCATTCCGGTGTTGATCGTTTATTACTTTCAAGTTTCCTTTGACTTTTCTCGTTTTGTGGTTTTACACAATTTTACGGGCATATCCTTCGGTGCGAAAATAGAGGAGTCAAATGTTACGGTGTATGTACTTCGCGAGTATTGGCCACTTTCATGGACAACTGTTCACGTTTATTCTTTTTGTTTTATAGTCTATGAGGTGATAAAGAATAGATTGTTGTCGATTCACATGAAAAGCTGATTTATATTGACGAGGCGAATTTACTGTTCTTTGTAACTGTAACATTTTTATCGTGTACAGATATTCGTAACATAGTGGTTATAAAACTTTGTGTCTTTATGAAAATTAGAATTAAAAATTACTTTTCCTAGTCGATTAAAGCATTACTTATTGTATAGAAAACAAAAGAAATACTATTATACCACTAAAATTGTTGCAGCACGTTCCAAAATAATTCTTATATTATGAAAGATCTGATTTCAAAAATTATTAAAAGTATCACTGTTGTTGCACGAGTTACAAGATTCAATTTCATATGCATAAAATACATTTTGTCATATAAAATAGAAATGCTATATGTCGGAGAAGTTATTTTAGAATTACAGTTAAAATGGCTTCAAGTGCAAAGGGTTAACCTTTTCCGGTCATATTAATTTTACATATAAACATCATAATGGTGGGAATCAATTTTCACTGAATGAGCAGTAATAGTTAATATGTGAGATTAAGAAGAAAAACAAAATTTATTAACTCTATCCTAGTTTTCATCATAGTTATAATTTTCCGTAAAAATAGAAAAAGTATAAAAATATATAAATAGCTATTGTATAAATAAATCCATAATGATCCGTAGTCCAATTATAACTCGAAGTAACACATATATTCCAGCTGGCAGAAGTTATTAGAAGAATTATTCGAAATCTTCCATTAAAAGATGAAAGATAGATGAAAATATTATTCGACACTACAATTAAATGCGCTTCCAATAGGAAAATTATCTGTATCGATCGGATAAATTTTCGTCAATTAAAGAATATCTTTATTTATCAGATAAGGTCTCGTCAAATAAAATTATTTATTCGATACTCGTCGGATAAAAATGCCTATTTTATTCGATCAAATAACAAATTTGATACCTAATTTATTCGATCAAATAACAAATTTGATACCTAATTTATTCGATCAAATAACAAATTTGATACCTAATTTATTCGATCAAATAACACTCAAGTAACAAATGAAGACAATCCTTATTTAAATAATCTTTTATCTAGATAAGGACCATCGCCGGTGTGTCTACACATTTAAAACAAAGTATGTCAAATATTATCCTATTGAGTTTCGGCGCAACCATGAAGCAATTATACTAATAGTCGTAGTAATTGGAGCGAGGAAGGGGTTGGGGGTGGGGGGGGGGGGGTGGAACCGTAGCATTGAAGAACAGAAATTCTTGGGCAAGTTGCCGCGGGAAGATAGAAGCCGCCTTATATTACCTAAGGTAACACGCTCCCTGACACGACACTTTCCTTACTAAATTACCTCGGCAAGTACAGACAAACTTTTCTGGGCATTTCCCGTGAATATCACCGTGCAGTAGACACGGCGCGCGAGGCAAGTTTATGGAAACCCCGTACATCGTTTCGGAGCTATCGACTGTTTAACAGCGCGGTTTTATGGTCGGGCCCGTTGCAATACTGACGTTAGATGGTAGCGCGAACCACGTGGATACGTTGGAGCACCGTAAACCCTTATGCTCGCCTGTTGTCCTGTCTTACAGTAGCGTCGGAACAGTGACTATTTGTTCGGCGAACGACAAGTTTTGAGCACCGGCGCGATGACGACTTCGTCGTCGCGCTCTCTGTTCCCTTCGTTTCTTTATGGGCCGTGTCAAGTTATAACTTTTCACGATGGTATCCAGGTCGAACGAGAAATGGAAAATTTTGCGATGCCCGCTGATCTCTGTATCTCCACTTTTTTTACGGTGCGTTTGTAGACTCGGGATTATTCTACCGCGAGACGTGTCGGCCGAAATGAGCGGGCCGCGACGGCGGTGCGTAATGGGCCACGCAGTTTTCGCGGAGAATAGTGCCTCGTAAGCTCCATGCCGTATAATTTAGCGTGCCGCGATAATCTAGGAACTGTGGCGAATGAAATTCGTTGGTAGATTTTATGCCCTTATCACGGGCTAAGTATTTTAAAGACGTTTTTGGTTTATCCCTATACCGACGGAGCTCGTATCTGAAAAAATTATTAGTCCTGCTTACTCTGATCTCGAATATCTTGTATCTCGAAATTGTATCGAGATCAGAAAAATATTTCACTATCACGTGCCGAACTGAGGAAAATAATTTCATTATTTGAATAGGTTGAAGTCACAGTGGCATAAGTCACGTTTTCTCATTGTAAGAAATAATATTTAATAATCGTAAATAATATCATTGTAAGAAATAAGTTCATTAACACATCTACTATTTACTTATCAGATTTATTATTAAGATAATTTAACTTTATAATTTATTTCAATTGTCTTTTTAACTTTATTGCATGTACAGATCACACTTAAAGACAATATGGAATCCCACTGATTCTAATCCCCTTATTTATTTCAAGATATTTTTACTTCGGTACATAAATCTTCTACGAAATATTCTAATGAACTGTACGTTCTACACAATTTGTTTCCGTGGAATAGCATTATTTTGTATTCTTTGAAAGGAAATTATACTTCGGCCAAGCAAATGGAAACGGTTCGATGGAATAATAGGTCGGTATCACTTAAACAAGCAAGTCAGCGGGGTTGTCTTCAGTCGCGGTTGAATGCTACACTAATTAAGCGGAATTAGAATGCAGTAACCTGCGAAGTAACTCCATTGGTTATTTTCAACGGGGGAATCTGGAACAGAGCCGATCAACCTCAATACCCGACATCTCGGTAAGAAGGAAAATACCGCAAATCCAATTATAAATTAAGGATCTCTGGAATAAAACTCTGGTATAAGGTTCTCCGAGGCATTCGCGTGTATTCAGTCCGAATAGTCGAACTTTGCCCTCCATCTCTTTTTAATAGACTTTTCTACCGGACAGGAAACGAATCTCTTTTCTCTGATAAAGTAGAGTACACCACGTTGGAACGAACCAAATATGTGTTATACTCTGACCTTCTGGGACACGATTGACAGCGATCTGTTCATCTGTTTCTCTTTTCATCTAGCATCAAAATAACACGAAACAATAAAATGAAACATCTTGTGCCCTTATTGGATGAATAAGAATCAGAGATTGTGTAATTAGAATCGAAATCAGTAGGTTAGCGCATACACTGATTGGCTATTGAAGCACAAGTGTTAGAAAGTTGATAAAGAAGAATTTATCGTTAAAATAAAATAATAAAAATTGCTGTTATCGCCGTAAAAAGACTTAAGAAATGATAGAAAAATTCAGAATTTATATGAAACACAAATCGAAATGTAAAAATCATTAATAATTAGTAGATTCCTAAAATTATAGTTATCGACTGAATATTGCAGACTGATTGACAGATTATGTGAGAATGATCGATTGTTTGTATCAGTACAGTCATAGAAATATACAAAATAGTGAATAACAATATGCTTGAACACAGCAGTACTTATACTTAATAATAATAGAAAAGCATGTTAATCGAAACAATAATATTAATTTAGGAAGTCTGTATATAGCAGTAACATCAGAATTTTTCCATTCTTTTTTCAGAGTATTTCACATTATGTTTAAAATTTTCATTTCTTACTTTTAGCATCTTCGACTAGAATAATGCAGCTAGTCTAAAAATTTGTATAACCTATTTAACAAAATTCTGCCTGTTTAAAAATAATATTTATATATTATATACTAACTACCTATACGTAAAAAATATTGGCTACTGTAGTTGTGATTTTTAAATCAATTTATGTTGATTCTATGAAATGAATTCCGTAAATAGTTTTCAATTTATTTACGCATTTACAAAATATATGCAAAATATGAATTAGAATAAGATATGATCCATTTTGGATAAAAATATCTGAAATATATATACATGTAATAAAATGATAAATGCATTATCCTATATGTACTAATATTTTAGGAAAGTGAACATTCACTGTACATACGTCAACAACTGTACACACTACTCTATCAGTTTTTCATAAACGTCGTCTTATACAGTAATTAAACTTTTACATGAACAACAATAATCCTTTCTTATTTACACTGTACTCTTTAATTAAATTATTAACCTCTATTATATTGTGTAATCCAAATCGTAATCACCTTGTTTAATAAATAACAAGAGTATTAATAATAATAATAATGAAGCAAGCAGTTCAGCGATCCTATAGATCCGCGACCCTAAATCAAGCGGAGTATCCGAAGATCGAGAATCTCGCTGCAAAGGGAATGCACCGATGCGAGCGAGCTGCATGCATCCGCAGAGACTGCACCTGTGACCGCGTTCCTACTCGGTCGGTGTCCATAGACGCGGTATTAATAAGAGGCGTCTGGCGTGTCCGCGTTAAAAGAGACGACAGAGGCGATACAAAGAGGAAGGAAGCGAGTAGGAAACGACGCGAAGGGAAAGGAGCAAGCCAGACGGACGAGCAGACAGGCTAGACCGCTGAAATCGAGCGGGAAACACGGGCGTCTGTAAAAATCGACGCGCCTTGGCTCGATCGTGCAACACCTGGCGGAACACTTGCGAATTCTGTTTCCCTTAGAAATGCCAGGGTGCCGCGATCCACGGTCGTATCGTTAGGCGGTGTTCTCCGGCGTTATCCGTGTGTGCATGAACGCCGAGCCCCGCCACGTCATTAAGCAAATCACGCGGGCCCGGGTTTGTCGGAAATTTAATGGGTATTCGCTCCATCGAGCACGCCAGACAGCGGTTTCTTGTTTTCTCTTTCTCTAGCCAACTTTCCCCGGATCCCCGCAGCCGGTACTTCCGCCCAGGTACGTTACCCGCGAACGCGATAAATTATACGATTGTACTTTTTGCAACCGGGCGACGGCGTCCCCACGATTTATGGACCGCCATTATTCGTTATTTTTCCAAGATTCATAGGCAGGACCGCATGAATTAGTTGTTCGAGGGTCGATCTCCTTCCTTTTCGCCGGAGAGTTATTTGTTTGAATAAATCCACGCTAATGACTCGCCGGAATTCGAATTACTCGAGATCGAGTGGAATCGGAACGCTTGCGTAATCCGACACGTTCTTTTCAGACGTTGGGATTTGGCTATTTCAACAGCGTTAAAGGCGTTAAAATGGCGTATACCAAGTCGTTTGTTCTATGGAAGACGTTAAAATGACGTATACTCAGTCCTTTACTCTAAGAATAGTGAAACTGTGAAGATTCAGGGCGGCAAAGCCGATTTTTATTAAAAAATAAAGAATATAAAAGAATAAAACAATGTAACATGTCTTATGCAATATACGTTAAGTTAATTATGCCTGAAAATGGACCGACGGCACATTCATTTCTCCTTCTGCAGTACAGATACCACTACTCCATGTGGAAGTCGCTAAAAATTTGAATAGTTTGTCTTACTGTCACGTAAACTTAACGTCAAACTGCAAAAGTATCATACTTAAGAAAACCTATACATTAATTAAAATCAGTCATGGTTTCCTATTTTCAACGCGAGAAAACTATTCGAAGTTTGAAAGGTTTGCTTTCAAACTGTTACAGAAAAACGGAGCAATATTTACGAGCCTGCACTTATTGCACTTTTATTTCCATTTCTGGGCATATGCATAGTAGGAATGTAACAAAAAGAAAATTCAAAGTACACGATTCAAGCTGGGTTTTAAAAACGATACGATTCGAGTGAAAATGAAAGAACGTTTCGTGTAAAACCGTTCCCTCTCTTGCGAGCATATGCTTGGCAGAATAAAAGCAGCACAGAGTACACATGCAAACTATAGCAGTAAGTTCTTCGTCAGGAATACTTGGTTAGTGTGCAGCGCAGTCTAAACTTGGTTAGTTTTTTCGAGTAGACTGCATTGCATTTTTATATGAACGTAATTCCCATGCGCCATAATACGTTCAGTATATTTCTTTAACCTCTTCAGGGATGAGGGTTTATAAGTAGGGAACAATTTATTTAATTGTTTCTTTTTTATTTATCATCCATCTCATTTCATTTAATGAGGTTTTGTTGGCATTGTTAAGGGATTCTGTAGCGAATAGTTTTTCAACTAATTCGCATTTTCTTTACACATAGAATAATCTTAATTTTAAGATAACTAAACGCACTCATACGTGGCAGTATCCCTGAAGAGGTTAATCCTTTGCGGTCGTACTAAGTTTAACATAGGAGTCATGCTGGTCGTAATTTGTTCTTTGAACGAACAAATGATACACAAAATATATAAACCATTTTTTAAAGATTAAGTGTACATAACGCAACAATACGTTTTAATTTTATGTGAAAATAAAGAAATAGATAAATAGTTTTGGTAGTTGAGAATAGACATACGACCGCAGAGTGTTAAATAAATAATAGTCATTCTGAATGACGCGCAATTGGTAAACTCTCCGTTTCCATTTATCATAATCAATGTACAGAACAGGGGGCAGCAAACGACACACATCTAGAAGCTCATACGATCCGTTCCCGAAGTATCCAACGGGAACACTACTATAGCCCGAAGTTTCTCAATATCCCGAGTCCCGCGTAATCTTTTAAAGACCGTTTCCCCTAACCGGCGACTTCTAAATTTAATTGCTAATTCTCGGACAGTATTAAGAAGCACTCGGCGTAATTTATTCATAGGCTGGAAGCGGCTCGCTCTCTGGCTGTTGCGGGGACGGCGTCAGGGCGGTATGACTTTGCGCGGCGGCTAAGTTAGTCCGGAAATTGTACGTACAACTTCTAACGACTCCTGTCGTTATTTCTGACCAAGTGTAACAAGAACATTGTGCCGAGGCGGCGTACGGGAACATATTCGGGAGCAAGATAGTCGACAACTTCGGTAACTTTAACAGGCCGGGGCTCCGCGCGCCACGTACTCTCCTCTGTGTCTTTACGGCGTTCCGGCCAGTTCTGGTCGTGTCCGAAAATTCGCGATCGATCGATCGCTGCCTAACCGAGGGACGGGACCCCGAGGGAAGGGGGGTGGACCGGCAAGAATTCGTGACACACCGTACTTTGTCACGTAATTAAATCCGCGATAGCTGGAACGAGCTGTTCCGCAATTTATCGGCCTCCGCTTGGCTCCCGGCAAAAACTATCGCGAATTCAACCAGCCCCGAGCACGGGCGGCGTTCGGCCGCGTTCGAGAGCCCCCCCGCAATCCTGTATAAGTTTCCGTGGAACAATGAAAATTAGCCGCGACAGTTCGGCTTAACATTTTAATTGCGATCGACCTGGAAACCGTCACGCCACCGCCGTCAGCAATACCGAAGGAGAGGGGCCGCCGCGCCGGTTAACCGGTCCCTCGGTCGAGTTGCAGGCCGCTACGTGCGCCAGCGAACCACTGTCCAGAACTATCTTCCATCCAGGTATTTGCAAACTAACTCAGCCACCGGACTGGACTGGCTGCACACGCCCCGTATTTATGCACGTCCGTCTCTGTCCATGCTGACCGTTGCTAGCTGGCGAGCTGGCCGGCTTGTATGCGGGACAGATTGCCGCTGACCCGCTGTTAAGTTAGTTCGCCATGTTTCGTGCCACTGTCCGGGGAGTAATTCTACTAATTAAATCAGCGGCCTGCTGGACGGTTAGAGCGCCGCGAAGTGACAGCGAAAAATTGCCGGTTGTCCTTCGTACATCGGGACAAGTCCGACCGGCCATCGCGAACCCTGCTATCGATGGCGGGGGGTAATCGCAACATTTCTCGGTTGCCCGTCGCACAGAACATTTGCACTAAGGAAATCTGCTAGCTAGAAATGGACATTTTGTAAAATGGTTGGCTGCTAAACGCAGTTCGGTGCACAGTGGAGCATTATTCGAATTGTTTCGAATAAATAATATATCCAAGACGACTATCGGAATTAATTCCTTTTCGTCGAATATTTCACTTGAATATCGATTGTTCATTATTCTTTATTCTAACAAATTATTCGCATGATTTTTTACTCGTACAAGTTATTCAAATAGAAGTTGCAATAATGCCAACGATTGTCGACTATTTCATTATATTTTTATCGAATTAATCAGAGCAGAGTTTTATGGTGAAATTCGTGGGACAATGAATTATTTCTTAAATCGGTAGACAGCAGTTGCGCAGATTGCACAATTATTAATAACCAGAGTAAGGTCGCTGCAGCATCGATTGTCCATTAAAGCGTATAAATCCATATTTTTGTCCAACGATGACTAACAGTCTACGCCGGGCGAAGGTCGGGGGTGAATGTATAACCGATGCCGAGCAATGTTTAAAACGACGACGGTACGGTGAATTAAGCTGAAGTTTTAATCGAGTTATGTGGCAAATTGGTAAAGAATCCGCGGTATCGTCTCGTTAATTAGATCGGTGGAGCGTAATAAAAATTTTCGTATGGCAGTATTTAAAGCGAGTCGCGGCTCGCGTGCCCCGGCGAGGACAAAGGTATCGCGAAAATGGATGAGCGTTCCATTATACGCGGTGGTGGACGGAGGAACACGCGTCACGGAGGATAGCGGTGCAAGAGGGGTGGTTGGCGCAGGAAAGCGAAGAGTGAGTGGGGCGATGGTGGGACGGGCGGGGGTTGGGTGAGAGAGAGAGAGAGAGGGAGAGAGGGGGGGGGGACTCGCAGAAGGGAGAATAAAGGGTGGGCTAACGGGGTTGGTTACCTGCGCACAATTACAGTAACTAATCACATTGTTTTCGTAGCAACGACACAGCGTAATACGTCATAACATCCTTGCCCAACCCTCCTCCCACGACCAACCACTGATCCTTTACTTAACCCCGACACGAGCGTTCGCTCGATGCGCTTGGAAACTGTTGGACCACATGACAGGGAAGTAGGAAATTTGTGTTGGCCACCGTCAACGCAGTGGCTCCTTGTTCACGGCCCTGACAGACGGACGCGTACGCGTGACAATGTTTACGCTGCCGTCCATAAGTCACCTAACGTTCGATTGTTACGAGGATTATGCGAGCCCCGAGGCAATTGCAATTTCTTGCTATCACCGCGCGGCGACGACCACGCACAGCTGAGCCCTTGGAACATGAGGAAATTTATTTCAGAGTACAAAGTTGTTCAATTCCTCTCTTATTTCTCGAGAAACGAGTACCTTGTTACGTCAAATACGATTGTTAACTGATCGAATGTCCAATCATTTCTTGTTTTTTTTTCCTTTTTCTTATTTGATTGTTCAACCGGCAGTAACGAAAGGTCAAATAAAACAACGTCGATTGTTTATTTTTAAATCAGTCCCATTAATAATTTTTCCTTTTATTTATATATTTATTATTATTACCTTAAACGGTACGAGGTTTATATAGCAGACTACAATTTTGTACTTTACATGTAATAGTTATCACAAATTAATAATTAAATTGTTATATTACATTTGATTACAAAGCGATATATAATTTTAAGACTTTTAATATCTGGTTCAACTTGGAAGGACCTAAGATAAAATGATGTGTAGCACCTATATTAGTATACGGAGTGATTTTACTAGAATTGTACACGATTTTTCATATTCTGGACATTAGCAGATTATACGGTTCAGATCTCAATTCTCCCTTTTGTCATAAAATAAATGAAATAAAGGGATCAATAAATTGAATATACTTTATTTGACAATCACAAAATTAAACCGAACCCATAGTAACCGGTTCTACTATCCTCTTATAAATTATGTTGCGTCTGCGTTGATTGTGACAAAAATTTGGTTACGTTAACTTCGTTGCCCACGTGCTACGTCTTCGTGAATAGTACGCAAGAGACAAATTCCACTGTAGATTAGAAACAAAAAAGAGAACAAGGTAGTTCGCACATAACGATGTCCAATTAATTTTCGGGTTGTGTAAGGCGCGTTTGCTTAGCTAACAGAGTAACAGGTATGTACCGCAAAGGTGTACATGTTCCGCGAGAGCTAATAGTCTGAATCTTTATTGACCGATCCCGCGTATCTGTTCCGCCATCGTTGCGATCGTAAAAACCGAAAGTCTGCCGGTCAGTGTTTGTACGGCGCGTTATTGCGAACAGTGGTCTCAATTAACAAATGTGCACGCGCGTTTCCGTGGTGCGGACTGTATGAAAAACTAGCGGACCGAAATGTATTTTGAACACGCGAGAAATTGAAACGGATAAATTAAACGTGGCAGCGCAAACTGTACGGAAAAATAAATTCTTTTTTTTTCTCGTGCACAGCGCAGCCAAACGAGGAGTTTGTACGCGCGCGGGGGCGCGCGTACGCTTTGCTCGCTCGCTCGCTCACTCTGCTCGCGACTCTGTGTCAACGAAGGGTAGACAAACCGAACTGAGCAAACGTGGCGGATGCGCATTGGTTTCAGTTCTCGCGCCTCTATTTTTCCTAGTTTTTCACTCCGCTCCCTTATTTTATATACTTCCACTTCTCTCCGCTGCCGCGCGTGCACGCGTGTGCGGATGCGCGTCGGTGTATTTTTTTTTTGTCAATCCACCCTCTCGCCGAGAGTCGGCCTGTGCAGTCTCCAGCCGCGAATTTACGGGCGAGACTGTTAAACGTCGTTTGAAAAATTCGCGAATCGCGCGCACCGACGCAACAAGAGAGACGCTCCTGACAATCGCCGGAATTTATGCGCCGGCCCAACATCAAAAGCGAGGAAACGACGGGAGCTTGTTAGTATCGCCGATTACGGATCGACAGGATGTGGTCATCGGGCGCCTTTTTTATTACATTCGTTCTCGCGTTCGCCTCGGAGGGATCCGGTTATTCGAAAATTTCGCAGCGGTAATCCGACGATTTATTGACCTATAGACTCATTCATTCGCAAACATTGCGTCACGGGTTGTGTTGCCATTCTCCCACTCACCCCTTCCTTCTTTTTTTACCTACCGTGCTTCGTACGTCAAGCTAAACTGGTTGTTGGATTTCGCTTATACTCTGTTTTCCTGCCTTCATATTGAACGCTCACTTCGTTGCCTGCGAACGGTTTCCAATTTTTTTGCGAGCCGAGCAAAACGAACACGTCCGCGCAGCTAACGTTCGAAATAGATTGTCAAACATACTTTTCGTAATACACTAACTTTTACGTTTCTATTAAACAGAGGTAAGATCTTTAATGTTTTTACGCACAAATTAAATTGTTGAAGTTTGTTTCGCTTCTAACTTTTAAACAGCATTATGAAAAAATAATAGAAGAGACGAATTACTGTGCTTCTTTTCTATGGTCACGATACGAGACTGTTAATACATTAATTTATTTATTTATTTACTAATAAACGGACCAAGACAGATTAATTGTATTACAAAAAAAGGAAAAGACTAAAAGTAAAATTATATAGTGCTTTATGCTGAATAGCATCCACCCGATTACTTTGTTCGTTGTTAGTCGGAGCTCAATTTATTGACGCATATTTTAACAATAAATGGACTAGCGAAATATATTAGCACCGAAAGGTAGCTGGGTTATAAGTCTGACTATAGTTTCTGGAAATAAATGCTAATATTCTGAAAGCTTTAGAAACCATTTGTTGAATGAAGAACTGCTTAACCCCTTGCCGTACTTAACAAGTTTGCCACGCGACGGAGATTACTAGCAAACTTAATTACTACAACCTGTTAAGTATAAATGATATTCCATTTTTAGTCTAAATAAAACTTTGATTTCTTTTCATCAGTATTTAATAAACATAGATACGGAATTAACATAAATTATCTTTCTTCTTTTTAGAAATTATTGAAGTCGAGGAAATGCGAACTGTTGTAATAGTAAAGAAACTGATACGGCAAGGAGTTCAAGACATTATTACAATTTATTACAAATAACACATTTGTACTCATTCATGTAAAAAATAACTAAATAAGACACGAAACTATAGAAGTATAACAATTATACATTAAATTGATTAAAAGAGACAATACACTTTCATTAATCTCGAAACCCCTGCGCAATCAACGTAGAGAATTCTCATTTTGCATGAAGATCAGCAATTTGGTGCAGGCAAAGCTCTCAAGTGGAATAGGAGAAGAGGCACTTTTCGGTTTTAATGTATTCTGATAGAACGACAAGTGAATCCTGGTCGGAATCGGCTGATTGTCGTTCAGGGGTGGGGCGTGTTTCGTAGAGATGCGATTAAATATCGTTCGCATTAACGAGCGTGCACGTATCGCCGGGCATTCTACGAATCGAGCCAGTTACATCCGTTCGATGACATCGCCGGTTTCGCAGGTTTGGTCAATCAGTCAAGCAGGCTACGTCAGATTCGTAGCAGGCAGTCTGGCCGGGTATAATCGCGTTATCCTAGCGATTCTGATTAGCGACGTTAATTAGAGAATAGCGATGATGCGTTGCACTGTCGAGAGCTTTCGGTGCCCGATGTTCGGTTCCCAGGCGCTAGCCTTCCATTTCGCGGAACTTAATTATCCGATTATTCTACCTACGGAGCGCCACATCGTGCCGCTCCGCTCTGGTCCGCTCCGCGCCGTCCGCGCGCGGTGTCTGCCCTCTCCTATCCGCCTTCCCTCTTTGCTGCGCGAGCTCGTGTTGCCATCCGACTCGTTCCTGCTATCGCCCCGCAGTTTCCTCCACCATCTGCAGCCCCGCGTTCGATGCGAGGTCGATCTAATCGCACGATCGATGTTACTTGTTCGGCGCTTTGGTTCGACGGAATGTTACGATACCGGAGAGAGTTGATCTTCTATCAGCCGCTCCGGAAAGTCCGCTTGCTTCCTGCTTCACGCTGCGAAACACCGTCGTGTTTTGCTATCATTTCAATCCCCCGTTCAAGTGCTCGACATTATTTTCGATAACCTTTCCCCGAACGCGAGCTCCTGCTTTGCGAAAAACTTGTTTCCCTCCGAGAGCTTCTGTCACAGGAGTGGCTTTACGCTGTTTCGCCAGCATACGTAAGCGTTTCCGTAACGATCATTATACCAACAAGCGAGATCTGACCCTTATATGTTTTTGGAAAATAGCTTCCTGAGAGTTACAAAATAAATTCTCGAAAATATATTTTTCCATGGGATTAATCTTCTTGGAATAATTAGGTTATGTTAGAGGAAATTTTAGGCGGTTTAGATTACATATAAATTCTGAACCGGTTATGTATAATTACTTGAAATAACGAGCCTATTAAATCGATGCTACAGCGGGTCGTATAAATAATCGGCGAGAAGACAACTTAAAAATGTTACGATTTCGACAGCTCAAGGAGCTGAGTTTTGCGATGATATGCTAGCATTGATATTTATTTTTCGCTTTGAAGGGAGGGGATAAACATTAACGAAAATATGGAGGTGGTAACATAATAGTAGTTATGGGATGGCTACCGTTTATGATAAAAATATCTGTATTTACAGTATATAAAAATTAGAAAAGGTAATCAGTAATAATGAGCCAATTAGTCATATCATACGATTTACTTCTCGTGATTTATTTGCAACGAGAAACATGGTAAATCATACAAAGAGTTGGAAAAATCTTTGGAGACATTGTTTAATCAAATATTGTTGAGAAAAATAGTTGCATGATTAATCTGCCGATATTCATCCGTAATACATGTACATTCACCAAACGAATTTTTGCTACAATTTAATAGTTTTTTAATTTTAATGCGATCTGTAGAATTTTATTTGTATTCAACACACTTTAGCATTATCCAGATTTATTAAACCATGTTCCCAATTTTCATAACGAGTCTGACACGATATTGTAAAGCAAAGAATTAAATAGATATAGAACAATAAGGACGGTGTGCATATTAATAAAATACATTTATATCTTTGTGTATGGAACGAAATTAAATGTATAAACCGCATCAATCTAATAATTGCGAGGGAATAAGCGCACCGTCGCTCTTCGAAA